>NW_021832599.1:0-10000 GCF_006345805.1 Octopus sinensis | reverse complement strand
TCCTAGCCGTGTTCTCCGGCGAAGAGTAACATTCATGCCGCTGTCGTACACCTTTCAGCAAATTTACTGGAACGCAGTAATTCTTTCTCCACCGCCATCTCGCTTCCCAGGACTTGAAGAAGTGAACTTGACTGACTGCCGAAATCGTCCTGCGCACAATTCCAACTATTCGACATAGTTTCCGCAAAGTCAACAATGTCCGGACGCTGAGCAACTGCGGAAACGGAACCAATTGAACTTTCACACGGCAATAAGTGCTCTGAAAGGGAACTTGTACAAAGAACAGATGTTTCAAATGTGAATAGCGCGGAAATATTTTACGAAGATCTCATTTAATGTTCGATTTAAACAACATATGCATTCGTTCAGACACATGAATAAGCGAACTTTCACTTCATTGTCAAAATATATCTAGCAGCTGAAAAACCGAGTAATTTAAAACTTCCCATTGATGTAGAGTATATCCGCGGAAGCAAACAATGTAAAAGCACAGTATTTAAGGTAACTCAGATGTCACGGAAAAACTAAAAATATTCTTCACTACGCTAGGTACAAGGCCCGAAATTTTGGGGGAGGGTGCCACTCGATTAGATTGATCCCAGCACGCAACTGGTACTTAATTTATCGACCCCCGAAAGGATGAAAGGTAAAGTGGACCGCGGCGGAATTTGAACTCAGAACACAAAGACAGACGAAATACCTATTTCTTTATTACCCACAAGGGGCTAAATACAGAAAGGACAAACAAGAACACACAAACGGATTAAGTCGATTATATCGACCCCAGTGCGTAACTGGTACTTATTTAATCGACCCCGAAAGGATGAAAGGCAAAGTCGACCTCGGCGGAATTTGAACTCAGAACGCAAAGACAGACGAAATACCTATTTCTTTACTACCCACAAGGGGCTAAACATAGAGGGGACAAACAAGGACAGACAAATGGATTAAGTCGATTATATCGACACCAGTGCGTAACTGGTACTTATTTAATCGACCCCGAAAGGATGAAAGGCAAAGTGGACCTCGGCGGAATTTGAACTCAGAACGCAAAGACAGACGAAATACCTATTTCTTTTCTACCCACAAGGGGCTAAACATAGAGGGGACAAACAAGGACAGACAAACGGATTAAGTCGATTATATCGACACCAGTGCGTAACTGGTACTTATTTAATCGACCCCGAAAGGATGAAAGGCAAAGTCGACCTCGGCGGAATTTGAACTCAGAACGTAACGCTAGACGAAATGCCGCTACGCATTTCACCCGGCGGGCTAACGTTTCTAAAAATATTGACTCTGAGAAGAGAGAGGAAACCTATTGACGTGCCTATTTATGCACCAAACACTGCCTAAGCACTGCTTTCACTTCCCACAAAATAGAATCCAGGTTTATCGCGTACATGTTTTGGTATGGCCCATTATTTATAAGATACCCGCTTCCTCTCCCTTGTAGTTCCTTTTGTTACTCCGATGGCATTGGTATCCGCGTTGCTATCCATCGCTGCTGGAAAATTTTTGCTTCAGATATATTTATGCTTTTTAACACTATGCATCTATAAGAGATACATTCTCGAGACAAGTGTTGCAGCTTAGCAGGCTTTCTACAATATATCTGCTTAAAGTATGATATACAGATTGCTATTTTGAACTAATACTTCTGTTGTCATTCATAACGATATATATATATATATATACATATTGTTTTGGAAGAGTCATGTTACCAATTAAATCACATGTAGCTGTATAGTTGTATTCCACTTGTTCTTTTATCAGGTAATTAGATAATTAGATAATAAATAAATAAATGAATAAATTAATTGATTAATTGACTTGCCATAGTTCAGTATCACGCAAGGAGACGTTATCGACGATGTTGTGCCCCTTATGTATTTTATTGACAATATACAACTAACAAAGCACAATATCTTTCAACATACCATTTCACATGAAGAATGCTGCAAAACAGATGCAAAAATATTTTTTAAATAAATATATGTATGCATCTATCTATCTATCTGTCTGTCTGTCTGTCTGTATGTCTTTTGTCTGTCTGTCTGTCTGTCTGTCTGTTATCTTCTATCTATCTATCATCTATCTATCTATATATATATATATATATATGTAGGTCCGGGTTGATCCGGGGTTAACCACAGTAAATAAGGTACTCATACATAGCAGAGTAAAATTAATTTATATATAGAAGGAGCTTCTACAGGACTAGAACTGTTTCATTCAAGAGAAATCTTACTTTTATTATGGGCGTAGGAGTGGCTGTGTGGTAAGTAGCTTGCTTAACCAAGCACATGATTCTGGATTTAGTCCCACTGCGTGGCACCTTGGGCAAGTGTCTTCTACTATAGCCTCGGGCTGACCAAAGCCTTGTGAGTGGATTTGGTAGACGGAAACTGAAAGAAGCCCGTCGTATATATATGTATATGTGTGTGTATGTGTATTTGTTTCTGTGTTTGTTCCCCCAACATCGGTTGTCAAACGATGTTGGATCCAGTGATTATTGGAATGTATTTGTGTAGAGAAGGGGCGTGATTGCGTGAATGTGTGTATTAGTCTGTGTGCAATGCGTGTGTGTTGTATTTGTGTGTATATGCAAGTGTGTGTTTTTATACATGTTCGGATTGAATTTGACGATCTTTTTATGTCTCCTTTTTCCAGGAACAGTTCGATGTATTGATGGATAGTCAACGGTGTTGGAGAGCATAAAGACTGAAGTTGTAGCTGGAAAAAGTTAACTGACATGGAGGAATGGAAACGAACAGAGTATTAGAAAAGAGTTACGAGTACTACGATGATTTGCGCCGGGTATCAAATGTTGATGTCATGACTGCTGCTTTATACTCTGTGAACATTGTAAAGACTGTCAGATGTGACATGGACAGGAGACGACGAAACCGTGGCCAACGGAAAAGGACAGAGCGGACATCCTTACTGCGTCCACACACCAAAACTCGTCTCTACATCTTTGAACATGTTGTTAGGTTCAATTGAAGATGCAGGAGACATCTGGTCAATTCCAAGCTGGAGAGGATTGCTGCTGCAAGGCCATATCTGTGGCAGCAGGATTTGGCTCCGTCTTGCCATACCTACGGAAAGAGTCAGAAGTGGTTGTCGGAAAATTTCTACGACTTCATGAAGTCCTCCGACTGTAATTCCTTGGATTACTATGTGTGAGGCGCATTTGAGAAAGACACGAACCGCTCTGAGCAAGGCTGAACTGGAGGCCAAGATCAAGGAGTTGTTCTAAGATCTTCCCAGTGAGGAACGCATGCACCAGATTCCGGAGCCGTCTTGAAGCCGTGGTGGAAGCTGAGGGCAGCTACTTTGAGGAAACTGTTATCACATAATCTAGTTTATAGTTTTTGATTTTTTAAAAATACTTCAATTTTGGGTAGGATTTAGTGTTTTCTTTTCCTTTTGTACATACCGTCAATTTTAGCCCAAACACTGTATATGTATATATGAATCTGTGTGTGTGTGTGTGTGTGTGTACGTGCGCGCACGTAAAGCTACTAGAGTCCATTCCACATTAGACTCATCACACGCAAGACAACCATCCACAATCACGAAGATATCTTCCTCGTCCCATTAAATTTACGATAGAATAAATACGAACATGGCCTTATTTCGTGTATTTCGTGTATGAAAAGACATTGCAGCCGACATATCTTGATAAAGTTATATAGAGAGAGAGGGAGAGGGGGGGAAGAGAAAAGGGAGAGAGATAGAACAAGAAAGAAAGGAAGGGAAAAAAGAGTGAGAGAGAGAGAGAGGATAAGGCAGATAGAGGGAGGGAGAAGACAAAGTTAGACTTAGCAGTTTAGGCAGCTGCTGTGGATGGTGGGGTTGAGGCGTACAGCAAAGAATCATTCTTTGTGCAGGTCTGTTAAAGATGTATGTAATATATAATTTATGATATATTTATGTCATTATTTTCTCATGTGAGGATCGCTTCACAAGAAATGTATATCATTATAATGTATAAATATCTCAATAAATACGTGATATGTGCACAGCTACAAACACACACACACATAAATCTATATGCATGTATGTACAATGTAGGTCTGTGCGTGTTTCAGTCACTTCTTTTTCATCTTTTACACACATTCGTGTACACATGTACACACACGTCTCCTTCCCCCCTCTATCTACGCCATCTCTGTCCCCCCTCTCTCGCTCTCCGTATATCTCCCTCTCTCTATCCCTCTCTGTCTCTGACATATTATATACATACATCCATAACATACATACATATAATATATATTATATATAATATATATATATTATATATATATATATAGTGTGTGTGTGTGGTGTGTGTGTGTATATATATGTTGGTATATATATATGTATATATATATGTTATATATATACATATATATATATCTATATATGTATGTAAGTATATATATGATTCTGATTCTGTTCGCTGCTTTATAAGCTCAACCGCTGTTTTCTCTTGGTATGTATAAAAGACCATGACTATTTACATACACAACTTTTCACACACAAACATAGACAACACGCATACACTTACACACACACTTATACACACACATACACACTTACACAAATGTATATAAATAAATACGTATGCGTGCGCTTGTGGTATGTATACGTGTGTGTGATGTGTGTGATGTGTGTGATGAGTTAGTGGGCCAGTCATCAAAGGAGATGTAAGTGATGTTGGCATAACAAAGTAGACACTAATTAATTACATACTACATCACCCACCCGTACACCACCTCATTCTAACCATTCTTATCTATCTTCCCATAAATATACTCCTCCTTCTCTCCCTCCTCATCCTCTTTTTCCCGCTCTCTCTCTCTCTCTTCCTCTCTTTCTCTCTCTCTCTGTATATATCTATATATATATATATATTTATATATATATATATGTATATATAAATGTATATATATATGTATATATATTTTTATATCTGCTTTTCACTATGAATATACTTCGAATCGCCTTCCCCATCTCTGGCAAGGCGACCAACACGACCACGACCACCACCGCATAACTACTAGCATCAACATTGCTAAAGCTACTAGCGCCGACACCATCCCCAAGCAGCATCACTTCCATCGATTCCCCCTCCCCATACACACACACACACATATCACCACCGCAACCAAATGACAACAGCAACAGCAACAGCAACGACCCTCTAAATCACCATCTCTACCACCACCACCACCTCCACCACAACCACCACCACCACCACCACCACCACCACCAGAACCACCACCACAACAACCACCACAACAACCACCACCACAACCACCACCACAACCACCACCACCACTGCCAGTACCACCACTGCTAGTACCACCACCACCACCCACACCACTAGCACCAGTACCATCACTCCCACGACTGCCACCAGTACTATTCCAACACTACAATCAATACCACCACCATCGACACCACCACACCACCACCACTACTACTGCCTGCACCATAACTACCACCAGCGCTACTACTACCACCAGTGCCACCACCACTATCACCAGAACCACCACAAACAACAAACAACAACCCCTTCCTCGATACTAAACCCTTACTACTGCCAACACCAATATCACCAGTATATCTACTTCCACCGCCATCAACGCCACCACTTCACCATTCCATCGCCACCACACCGCCTCCGATCCACCATCACTTCCACATCATCACTGCCGCCGCCGCCATTGCTACCGTTGCCGCCATTGCTGCCACCGTCCCGTCTCACGTCCATCAGTCATTGTCTTGTTATGATGACAATGTCGCCCAACTGCCATCTGTCTTCTTTAACTATTCTGCGTGTGTGTGTGTGCGTGCGTGTGGTGGTGCGTGTGCGTGTGTGTGTGTGTGCGTGCTTGTACTTGTTTTTGTTCAGTACGTATATGGCGAAGTGACGACTGAAACACAGGGGCTATACACACACACACACTACATACGTAGACATACATACGTACATAATAATACACACACACATCATACGTACGTACATCACTACGTACATACATACATACATACATACATACCTACATACATACATACCACACATGACTACATACTACACACTACATACAACTACATAATATATACATACATACACACATACATCCTACAGACCGACAGACAACATACCCACACATACATACAACATACACACATACATACGTACGTACATACACATACATACATAATACACATACATACAAAACACATACATACATACATACACACACAAAGACACACATACATACATACATACAACATTACTACATACATCACACATAATTACACACACCACACATACATACAACTACTACATACATACATGACCTAACACAGCATACATGTGTACATACACACATACTACAGTGTCATACATATATACATACATAAACACATACATACATACATACATACTAACATACATACATACATACACACATAACATACATACATACATACATACCACATACACACACACACATACATACATACATAACATACATACACACATACATACAGACATACACACATACACACACACACATACAGACATACATACACACATACATCCATCCATACATATACACATACATACAAATACATACATACATACATAATATATACATACATACATACATACAACATACATACATACTACAACATACATACTACATACATACATACATACACACATACATACATACATACATACATACATACATACATACATACATGCACACACATACATACCATACATACATACACACATACACACACACACATACAACATACATACATACATACAACATACATACAGAACCACATACATACATACAGACACAATACATACATACATACACACATACATACACACACTACATACATACATACATACATACATACATAAACACATACATACATACAACACACATACATACACACAAACACAGACATACAACATACATACAATACATACATACATACACACATACATACACACAACACATCATACATACACACAATATACATACATACATACATAATACATACATACACACACACATACATACCACACACATACATACATACACCATACACACATACATACATACATGCATCGTACATACATACACACATACATACATACATACATACATACATTCATACATACATACATACACACACACACATAAATACATACATACACACACACATACATACATACATACATACATACATACACACATACATACATACATACATACATACATACATACAACATACACACCACATAAATACATACATACACATCATACATACACACACATACATACATACATACATACATACATACACACATACATACACCACACATACATACATACATACATACATACACAATACATACATACACACATACATACATACATACATACGCACACACATACATACAGACATACATACACACATACATACATACACACATACATACATACATACATACATACATACATACATACATACTACATACCTACATACATACACACACAACATACATACATAATACACAACATACATACATACATACATACACACATACATACATACATACATACATACATACATACATAACACATACAAATACTACAACAACACATACTACATACATACATACATACACACATACATACATACATACATCACACATACATAATGCATACACACATACATACATACATACATACATAAATACATACACACATACATACATACATACATACATACATGCATACTACATACATACAACACACATACATACATACTACATACATACATACACATATACATACATACAACATACATACTACACACATACATACATACATACATAAATACATACATACATACATAACACATACACACACATACATATACTACATACATACACACACAACATACATACATACATACACAAACAGACATACAAACATACATACTACACTACATACATACATTCATACATTAATACATACATACATACATACTACATACATCAATACACACACACATACATTACTACATACACACATACATACATACATACATACTACATACATTACCATACATTGCAACATACATACATACATACATACATACATACTACACAACCACACACATACATACAAAAATACATACATCCATACTACATACTGCTCCTAGCGTAAGTGTGTCTTCTAATATGGCCGCTGGCTGACCAAGTCTTGTGAATGGAATTGGTAGACGGAAACTGAAAGGAGCTTGTTGTATATATATGTATATATATAGGAATGTATATTATACGCATGTGTGTGTGTGTGTGTGTGTGTGTGTGTATGAACACCGCTTGCTAACCTGTGTTGGTGTGTTTACGCCCCCATAAATAGCGGTTCAGTAAAAGAGCAAAACAGTACGATTGAATATGTACCAGGCTTAAAAAATAATTCGTCCGACTAATATTCCTCAAGGTGATACTCCAGCGTGGCCGCCGTCTGGTTACAGAAAGAAGTAAAAGGTAACTAATAAAATATTTAAACACACACACACACACACACACACACACATATACACACACACACATAGCACACACACATACATTCAATCAGAGATGGGTAGAGCGAGAGAGGTCTGTAAAACTACATAAGTGATTCAAAGGCCAGGACTTTCGTACAAGCAAATATGCCTGGCACCTCTTTGACGTATGTAGTGTTCTTTACAGCTAATAAATTTATACATAGGCTCTACTTTACGTATTGAGTTCTTTTTCCCTTTTCATACCGCCAAACTTCTGTGTATGCGTGTGTGTATGTGTATGTATGTGCGTGTGTGTGTCTATGTACACTCGTACACACACACATATATGTAAGTGTAAGTATAGAATTCATTTGTATTCATTGACACACATACACGCATTAAACACACTCATTAACCTATTATTCAGAGCTGATAGCGAAATTGCAAATCAATTATTGATTTTTTTTATTCCCCATATTAAATGGCCTCTCAACCACCTTAGAACCGTTCAACAACTATCATCAATTGGTTCCACTCCATTCAAAATAACACAAAATATTATTGTTGTTTCCAATTCGTTATCTGTGACTTTTTATCCGTCAATTACGAAATCCATATGAAAAGATGCCATTAATTTTGCAAATACCATCACTGCATAAAGCCAACGATTATCGAAACGTTCTTCAAAGCATGAAAATCCACATTCTACTTTATTAAAACATTCCTCTATAACAAAAAGAAAAGAAGATAACATATCTTTCGGCGGCATTGTAATATCAAAACTTCTGCCAATAAAAATGAACTTATCTCCTACATGACAAAGTCCCGTTCATATCTGATGGGTTATACAAGGACGACAGCCTCATCAATCTCCGGAAATTCAAAGGACGATAACCAATTAATCCAGAAAGGATTAAATGTTTTAAATGTTTTTCCGAAATTAGGTTTTATGATTCTGGTCGAGGTACTCCGAAATCTATTAATTTATTAATATTTAACCTACTACTCTTTCAAAAGACAATTGAGTACTAAAATATGCACAAATCATCAAGCTACCCTCAGAGCATCGACAATCTAATCCGCAGAATATCAATTAAAATTCCCAAATTGTTCTCAAATGAGAATAATTTGGAAATTCGGGATATTTTTACTTTACTCGTAAAGAAAGCAGTTTTACAGAAAAGCTGAATTATTACTCCAATACAATAAATACACCTACCAAAAGAAGAAACAGAATCAAAAATATAGAATGGTATAATCCACCTGTCACCCCATAGTGCTAAAAGCATTTCCAAGCTAATAAACTAACAATTTCCTTCTGAGCATAGATATCATAAACTGCTTAACAAAAATACAGAAATCTTATACTCAACTGCTCCAAACATCTCTCATCTTTTCGCTGCATTTAAAAAGATTACAT
>NW_021832598.1:100000-107038 GCF_006345805.1 Octopus sinensis | reverse complement strand
GCAAAAAATTGTGGAAAATAGTACTGGATTACTAAAGATAGTGTCAAATACTATTTTCTTGAAGCCGAAGAAACATCATAACCTGTTACTTAGAGTAACACGTAACTGTTAATCAGAGTGATGTGATAATTAAGAGTCTCATAATTTATAAATTCTTGTATTGGTTTAGATTAGCACAACTGTGTGCAGATTATTCGTGTTATATATATATACATATATATATTTATGTGTGTGTGTGTATGTGTGTATAGATGTGGTGTGTATGTATGTATGTACATATATATATATATATATATATATATATATATAATTACATACATATATGTATGTATCTGTGTATTATATTATATATATAATATATAAAAATTATATATAAATGATAATATTAGCATATATATATATATATATATATATATATATATATACATATACATATATATATATATATATAGGTACACACCACAACACACACACAACACACACACAATATATATATATATATATATATTTAAATATATATATATATATATATAATATATAATATATATATATATATTTCTTTAAATTTAATTTTGATTTCCATACTTACAGTTGAAGAAGTCTCAATGACTGAAACCGGTACTGAAATGTTTTTTATAAAATTACTTTAGTGCTTTCTACCTTGACTTTTTTCCATATATATCAACTCGTGTGTTCCTTTTAACCTTCTACACACACACACACACACACACCACACACACACACACACATATATATATATATATATATATATATATATATATATATTAATATATGTATGAATATATATATATATATATATATATATATATATATATATATTCATACATATATATTAATATTGATTTTATGTTATAATAAAAGGAAACGATTTTATATTAAACGGAAGTGTTACTTAATAACTTTAGTTGAGTAAAAACTCCTTATTTTTTAACAAAAATGGTATTGACAGTGATTCCGAAGTTTCCTCCAGCCAAACTATCATGGGACTGAGGAACATTCCACTTCATCTTGGATTTATATAGATTTCGTTAAGTTGGAATTTTCTAGAGTAAGCTGAGCTCTACTGAATGATAAATAGGTTGAATGATAAGTTGTAATGGAGAGATGTTATGGAGAAATTTTATGGGTTAAATTCGGAGTTGTGTTGTTGTTCAGAACTTATTCGTGCACGTTGAACTTTGTAGTCACGTGTGTCTATTTAGGCGTATCATCTTCAGGTCACTGGGTTACAAAAAAGAATGTAATTATGTGGACAGTGTATGATTGTCACGAACTTCACCTCACTAAACACAAAGATTACCATTTGTAAGTAGTAACTTCTACCACAATGATAACTTAAGGGATAAATATGCTGACCAACAACATTTACTCTTGCCTACATCCATACAGAAAACACCATGTCATGCCTAGTTCATAACAATCACCCTCTCCATGTAAACAGGGGAAAAACCTCAATAACACCAACAGGTAAGTAAGCCTGCCAATCAGCTAAAACTTACAAACTACATACATTTTTTTGTCGACACGTAAAAACTCAATTGCATCAAAGCTGACACTCCTAAATAAACGCCCTTAATTACAAAGGTTTAAATACTGCACTGAATTCAAAGGACTACATAATCCCATTAGTATCCAAATAAAATCAACGACAACTAAGTCTGGTGACTCATCTGCTGACCAATATATGCCTTCCATCTAATTACATTTTTTGGTGAAACCCAATGATGTGAAGATAACACACGAAGATAAACACAGTTGATTACAAATTTCTACATGCATGAATGAATTCTAAACGTAGGCGCAGAAGTGGCTGTGTGGTAAGTAGCTTGCTTACCAACCACATGGTTCCGGGTTCAGTCCTACTGCGTGGCACCTCGAGCAAGTGTCGTCTACTATAGCTTCGGGCCGACCAAAGCCTTGTGAGTGGATTTGGTAGAGGGAAACTGAAAGAAGACCATCGTATATATGTATATGCATATATATTATATATATATATATATGTGTGTGTGTGTGTGTGTGTGTGTGTGTGTTTGTGTTTCTGTGTTTATCGTCCAACATCGCTTGACAACCGATGCTGGTGCGCTTACATCCCCGTAACTTAGCGGTTCGGCAAAAGAGACCGATAGAATAAGTACTAGGCTTTCAAAGAATAAGTTCTGGCTGCAGTCAAATGACTAAAGCAAGTAAAAGAGTAAAATAACTTTAATCAAAAGTTCTTAATAACAAGCCACCACCACATCCTATCATACAGCCTAATTATCATTTAACAAAACTCAGCTTGTCCAAAATATTTTAACTCATGAGAAACTGCATAAAGCTAAGATGAATTCAAATGCTCCAATTTCTGATGACTGGTCGAAACTTCGAAGTTGCTTCCAATGTTATACTTATTACAAATAACATATATGTGCGTGTGCATATGTGTGTGTACACACACGCACACACATATCTATCTATCGATATCTATATATGTATGTATATATATATATATATCTATATGTGTGTATTGTTGTATTTCGGGACGGTCATTTTTTGTCAAATAGACACACGCACTGTATATTTGTCATTTGTTCTTCCCTCGTTTATTACTGTTCTTATCCTAACTCATGTTCATTGTAAGGAAATCTTTCGTACCACACCTGTGAACTCTTCAACGACACTTTTCACCTTCGCGTGTGCTCTTGCTCCACTTATTTTATTCTACTCTTCTCTGGTGTTTATCCTTACGTGGGCATGGGTTGGCGTCCGTGTTTGTGTGTGTGTGTGTTTGCATGTGTGTGTATGTATGTATGTATGCATGCTTGTATGTACGTCATAAATAAAACACAGATACGACACAGGGTAATACGCGCACAATAGAGATATATGCACATACTTGTGATACAACAACAAAATAGAGATAGATAAAATAAATAAATAAATAATATATTTCTCACATACTCTTTACTCTTTTACTTGTTTCAGTCATGTGACTGTGTCCATGCTGGGGCACCGCCTTTAGTCGATCAAATCGAACCCAGGACTTATTCTTTGTAAGCCTAGTACTTATTTTATCGGTCTCTTTTTGCCGAACCGCTAAGTTACGGGGACGTAAGCACACCAGCATCGGTTGTCAAGCGATGTTGGGGGGACAAACACGCACATACAAAATATATATACATGTATACGACGGGCTTCTTTCAGTTTCCGTCTACCAAATCCACTCATAAGGCTGCCACGCAGTGGAACTTAACCCGGAACCATGTGGTTCGTAAGCAAGCTACTTACCACACAGCCACTCCTGCGATAAATATAAGAAATAGAGATAGATAATATATGAATAAATAAATCTATATAAATGTCTTGAATACAAACATAAGAAGTGAACCCATATACACACACAAACACATATATAAGAGCTTCACAGACGGCCGGAACAGTATAAACACGATTAACAATGACAGCAGCAGCGGAGGAGAGGATAGGGCTGAGGGGAAGGTAAAACTGTTACTAAGAATAATGACACACACACACAAGCACACATACACACAAATGCACTCTCACACACAAACACGGACGCAAACGCATGCGCAGATAAGGATACACATCAGAAAAGTGCATAATGAAATAAGTGTAGCAAGAGAAGACACACGAAGACGAAAAGTGGGGCTGAAGAGGTCACAGATATGGAACGAAAGATTTCTAGACACGAGTTAGAATAAGAAGAGTAATAAATGAGTGAAGAACAAATATATAGTGTATGTGTTTATTTGGCAAAATAACAAAGAAAATATAACCATCCAGAAATACAACGATGTCTGTTTCAGCACATGACTTTAAATCAGGAGCCTTACAACAAAAATTCATAAAACTATATATATATATATATGTATATTATGTACGTATGTATGTATGTATGTATGCATTTATATATATGTAATATAATTTTTTCTGAAACTTCAGGTTTTTAAATATGCTAGACCATTGGTTTTAAATTGATATTAATCGAATTAACACTCAATTTTTCACCCTTTGTCTGATGAACGGCAACGAGAAACTCAGAGTAACAGATTTTGTTGAATTTTCTGCTGCTTAAAATAAAGTATATATATATATATATATATACGAGGGACGTTCAATAAGTAATGCCTCTGACCCACTTGCAGTTGTTTGATCTAGCTAGAATTTTGCATGTGCAATTATTTAAATCTCTATAGATTAAGTGGCAAATTACAGCTCTGAGCTAATTGTGGTTTCTGATTTACGGGTGTTTGAACTGAGTCACGTGTGAAATGGAGCCTGTTGAGTGTCGAGCAGTGATCCGGTTTTTGTATTTGAAAGGACGCACACCACAGGAGACTTTTGATGAAATGAAAGTAACTTATGGTGATGATGCCCCATCATATGACCTTGTAAAACGCTGGCATCGTGAATTCAAACATGGTCGGAATTCTGAGGAAACAGCTCCCAGATCTGGTCGCCCCCCTTCTGCCATTGATGAGGCATCTGTCCGTCAAGTTGAGGCTGCCATTTTGGAAGATCGATGCATAACTATTCGCCAAATAGCCCATGAGGTCTAGATTAGTACCGGGTCTGTGGAAACTATCATTCATGACCATTTGCATATGCAAAAGGTGTCTGCCAGATGGATTCCCAGGTTGCTCACACCTTTCCAGAAGCAAGAACGCGTCGAGTGCTCGAGGATGAATTTGGAGATGTGCCAAGAAGATGAGTCAAAATTTTTCAAAAGACTGATTACACAGGATTAAACCTGGGTCCATCACTATGATTCAGAGACCAAAGCCCAGTCAATGCAGTGGAAGCAACGTGACTCACCTCCTTCAAAAAAAGCAAAGGTGCAGCCCTCCGCTGGCAAGGTCATGCTCACAGTCTTCTGGGACCAGGACGGAGTAGTGATGACAGATTTCCTGGCAAAGGGTACCACAATTACAGGAACCTATTATGCTTCACTTTTGAGGAAATTAAGAGAAGCTATCAAAATCAAGAGGTGGGGCAAGATCAGCAAAGGCATCCTCCTCCTGCAGGACAACGCTCCGGTCCACAACTCGCGTGTCGCCAGATCAGAAGCACAGGCGTGCTGCTATGAACTCCTCCCCCATCCCCCCTACGCTCCTGACCTTGCACCCTCTGATTTTCACCTCTTCCCAGCCATGAAGTTGTTTTTGAAAGGAAAGCATTTCACAGATGATGCAGCCTTGATTTCTAAAGTCACGTCGTGGTTGGAGGACCAAGCTGGGATTTTCTACAAAAACGGTCTCCAGCGCTGCATCAAACGATGGGAGAAATGCATAACTCTGGGTGGTTCCAATGTAGAAAAAGACTAATAACTGTGCCAAATTTCGTTGCTCTACTGCTATGGGAAGTGGGTCAGGGGCATTACTTATTGAACGCCCCTCGTATATATATATATATATATATATCCCTTCTTCCCTCTTTCTCCCTCCCTCCTTCCCTCTTCCCCTTCACTCTGCTCCCTCACTCCCCTCTCTCTCCCCCTCTCCCTATTTCCTCCCCCTCATCCCCCTCCTCCCCCTCCTCCCCCTCCTCCCCTTCCTCTCTCTCCCCCATCCTCTCCTCTTCCCCCTCTCCTCCCCCTCTCCTCCCCCTCTTCTTCCTCCCCTTTCCCCCTCTTCTCCCCCTCCCTCCTCACTACACAACACGACTTTACACATCACATAATATATGATGTGCCATACTAATACATACACCAAACTAATACATACTAATACGTACTAATACATACTAATACATACACCAACCCTATACATACACACGTCCAGACCCCTCATACGCACTTATACTCTCTCATACACACCAACACCACACACTTATACATACTAATACGTACTAATACATACTAATACATACGCCAACCCCATACATACGCACGTCCAGACCAATCCTACGCACTAATACTCCCTCATACACACACACACACACACCCTTATACATACTAATACATACACCAACCCTATACATACACACGTCCAGACCCCTCCTACGCACTATTAGCTGGTCCTTCAACCCTATTATCAACCCCATTATCAACCCTATTATCTCCCCTTATTTCGCTCTCGCGTCTCATGTTTGATCTTTGACCTCTGGCTGAAATCAGATCGCCGTGTTGATTCGTTAGCTACTGCACGCATTTTTTTCTCTCCTTCTTTCTGTGTTTTTTTCTCTCTGTGTATCTTTCTGTTGAAGAGCGTAGGCTCGAAACGTTAAAGACTTGTTTTATTTATATTTCCTGAGCGCCATATTAATACAATTGTTCGTTTGTTTTCCACCTGCCTTCGTCTTTTGTCTATTTTCATAAAGCTTCCCGTTATATATATATGTATGTGTGTGTGTGTGTGTGTGTGTGTGTGTGTGTTTATACATACATATATATCTAAAAAGGAGCACTCCATCGGTTACGACGACATGGGTCGCAGCTGATACGATCAACTGAACAGATTGCTCGTGAAATTAAATTGCAAATGGCTGAGCAATCCACAGATATGTGTACCCCTAACGTAGTTCTCAGGAAGATTCAGCATGACACACAGTGTGACAAGCCTGGTTCTTTGCAATACGGGTACAACTTATTTTTGCCAGCTGAGTGGACTGGAACAACGTGAAATAAAGTGTCTTGCTCACGGACACAACGCGTCTCTGGGAATTGAACTCACGACCTCACAATCGTGAGTCGAATGCCCTAACCACTAAGCCACGTGCCTTCACACACACACACACACATATATATATATATAAGTACATACATATATATATATATATATATATATATATATATATATACACTCATACATGCGTATATGTATATATATATATATATATATATATATATATATATATTTATATACTAGCTGAAGGTGACCCGCTCTACGCGCGGGTAAGAGTGTGGTTGTTACTTTCTGTTGCTTCCTTTCAGCACGTAAAAAGCACCATCCAAACGTGGCCGATTGCAGTGCGGCCTTGACTGGCTTCTGTGCCGGTGGCATGTATTAAAAAGCACCA
>NW_021832598.1:60000-97500 GCF_006345805.1 Octopus sinensis | reverse complement strand
AGTCGAGTTCTCTTCGTCTAAAGATCATTACAAACACCATTGTAAAACGATGTTGTTTTTTTTTGTCGTTCTGCCTTAAAAAATAATTTTGGCCACTCAAGCAAATTTGCTAAGCAATCCCTTTTATATATTTCATTAAACTGGCACAAATCTTTGAAAGTGTTTGTTGGGAGTACATTTAACTTAATGAATATTATGCAGCTGGTACTTGATTTCTCATTTTGAATGTATTATGATTTAAACCATACTAGCAGAACGTCAACTCATAACTAAAAAGATGTAAAGACTTATATATCGTGAGTATTATGTCCCAAAAGAATGAAGGTTTTGGAATCAAACAACCTCTCTAAATAAACTAGTGTCAAATGCATTACAAGAACCAATTCGCTTGGCACCAGATAACGCGTTTACATAGCTGTATGTCAGTACCATAGATAGGCTGAATCCACCGTTGTTATCAGCAATAATCACTTTAGCTTCTGCTGAAACAATTTTGAAATTAAAATGCTCCGAGTGAACATGTTAATATATAATGAGGGAACGTGGTTTAGTGGGTAGAGCGTTATACTCACGATTGCGAGATCGTGTGTTCCATTACCGCATGGGATGTGGCATTGTGTTCTTGAACATAACACTTCATCTCACAGTTTTCTGCAATCACTTCGATATGTGAGATATTGCACAATGTTCACCAATAATACGATTTCCTGGGGTTTCAATAGCCATTGATTTATATATTTATTTATCCATTCGTAGTCAGCCCCGTATATGCGAGTATAGTCGTATATTTATATGAGATCAAATCCTGCTGAAGGCAACTTCACTGTTCATCGTTTAGAGATCGATAAAATAAAGTACCAGTCAACTAGTTGGATTTATGTTATGGACTAAATCCAGTCGCTCAACACTACCAGCTTTCAGGGTAAACAAATCATTAATAAGCAAATTTCCACCACTTACGGCGTAGTGCTTAAGAGCATGGGCTACTAACCCGAAGATTCCGAGTTCGATTCCAGGCAGTGACCTGAATAATAATAATAATAATAATAATAATAATAATAATAATAATAATAATAATAATAATAATAATGATGATGATGATGATGATGATGATGATGATGATAATAATAATAACAACAACAACAACAACAACAACAACAACAACATTACCTTAAGAATGAGAACCTAGGTTCGAAATTTCCCCAAGACACCTGATGAAGGCTGTAGGGTATATCAATCGAAACGTGTTAACAGCAAACAAGATGAGGACAGATATCCATCGATTGTAAATAATATAAATAATACCATGTACATTGTTTAGTCTTGGGGCACGGCAAATATTGTGCTCAGTACCTTAGATTTCCTACTCAGTTGTTTCACCTTAACCAGTTGAGCATGTCCCTTCGTGGCTGACGATATGTGCATCGCTGATCAAGAAGTAATGGGGAAGCATTATAGCTATGTGTTCAAAAAAATTCTTTGCGATTTGGATAATTCACCTTTGGAAACATGCGTGTTTCGTTAAACATCCTTAAACAAACCTTATTCGGGGACCTTTTGAGCGGGATGGGATACTCGACCTGAAGAAAATTCTAACTGGGTCCTACCCGCAAGGCCATGCGCTGTTTATCTTAATATGGGATCACCACATTGCGCAAATGTTTGGGATGCATGTGCCTGGTGTTCCCTTATCAAACGGGTAGTCATGGTGGGTATATTGGGCTTCGTATATTTTACCTCAGTGTCATTTCGATGGTATGCACTGTTCTCTCACTCAATAATGATAATAAAGCACATAAAATTACAGTACATGCCCACGGCAGACAGACCTGTGATCCGTAGTGCACTGAAAGCACTTGTTGAAAATAAGACTATTGAACAATAATAATAAGCGAGAAGCCTTATATGGATGGGGATGAAATGGTGGCGAACGGAATCGACAGTAGGGCGTCAAATATTCAGTGTGACAGTGTGTCACCACTGATCTTTGTGCTGCGAATGATCCCTTTCAGTGAAATACTACAAAACAACAGAGTTAAGGAAGAGTTAAGGGAAAACTGAACCACTTGCTATTCCTGGAGGACTTGAAGTTGTTCCCTAAAGGTGAAGTAGGAATGGACAACCTAATCCTGTCTGTGTGGATTTTCTCCAATGATAGAGTTTGGGCTCTGAAAATGGACTACTATAGTGATGAGACGAGAGAATCTTGTCAGGACAGAAGGCATAGGTTTGCTAAGTGGTGAGATGATGATGGAAATTAAACCTCAATCCAGTTATAAATAACCTGAAATACTTAAGGCAGATGGAATCAAACATCAAGGCATGAAGGAAGAGACAAAAAGAGAGTACCTGTAGTGAGTGAGAAAAATACTGTCTTCAAAGCTGAATGCCAGAGGTATAATTTCAGTAATAAGCTCGCGCGCAGTCGTAGTATTTCGGTATGACGCTGGATACTGAAGTGGACATAGAATGAGCTAAAGGAGATGGAAAGTGAGTCAAGAAAGCTCCTAACCATGCATGGAGCCCATCATCCACGTGGAGACACTGATCGCCTATATATGAAGAGAGCAACTGGAAGAAGGGGACAGATAATTGTGGATAACTGAGAATGTATCGAACTCGTGAGCTTAATGAGATACCTTGCCCAAAGTATGGAAACTTACTAGTGATCAAGGGAATATTGAAAGCTGAGAAAAATGGCAAAGGAAGGAAAAAGCACAAAAAGGACACAAAGAAGAATCGCGTAAGAAGGGACAACATGATCAATTCCATGTATCCACAACAGAAGTTGCTGGAAAAAATAGGTGGAATTGGGTGTAGAAAATAACACTAAAAAAAAGAGATCGAGATCACAATACTAGCAGCACAAGACCAAGCTTTGGCCACGAACTGGAGGGTTAACCTGAGGAATGAGCAAGTGTCTCCGCTCTGCCGCATCTGTAATAGAGTGGATGAAACCATTATTATTATTATTATTATCATTATTATTATTATTATTATTATTATTATTATTATTATTATTATTATTATTATTATTATCATTATTATTATTATCATTATTATTATTATTATTATTACTTTTTTTTTCTTCTTTCAAATTTTCTTCCATTTCTTGCCTAGTGTCTTCCCGACTCCTAGGGCAAAGAAACTCATAGTGTATATTGGTAGGCCATTAAACCAAACTCAGTAATTCGTTCATTTTTTTTTTTTTTTTTTTTAAAGTTAAATTAAAATACTTGAGCAGCAACAGTTCTCACATCGACAATGCTCTTCTCAATACGTGTGATGTACCAGTTAAGATAATCTTTTGCACTTCTTGCAGGGATGGTAAGCCAGGGATCATTCTCATATAATTTTCGGTTCCCTTCTTGATCATTCCTAGTGCTCCTACGATCACTGGTATTGTAACCGCCTTGAGATGCCACATTTTCTCAATTTCAATGAGTAGGTCTTTATATTTTCTGAGCTTGTCAAACTCTTTCGCTGAGATATTATGATCACAGGGGATGCTCATGTCGATTAATAAGCAAACTTTATTGTTTTGGTCTTTCACAACAATATCTGGTTTATTGGCCTTGATGGTTCGGTCTGTATGTACTGGAAAGTCCCACAGAATGGTTACATTTTCTCCTTCAGTTACAGCCTCAGGGTGGTGATTATACCACTTGTCGGCAGTTTTGATATTGTAATGCCGGCTTATTAGCCAGTGGAGATATTGGCCAACTCTGTCATGTCTTAATTTATACTCCACTGGTGCTAAGACTTTACATCCAGAGATTAGGTGGTCCACTGTTTTAATCATGTCGTTGCAGAATCGGCATTTTGGGTCTGCTCCATTTTTCATCACATTGGCCTGGTAGTTCCGGGTTAATAGGCTTTGGTCTTGAGCAGCCAGGATGAAACCTTCGCTCTCTGCTTTTAGCCCTGAGCTCCGCAGCCACTGATGGGTTTGCTTCTGGTCAACATCAGCTTGTTTGCTGCGGGTCACATATTTGCCGTGCAGAGGTTTCTCCTCCCACCTATCAGCCAATTGCTCGTGCGCTTTTTTCATTGCCATCATTTTCACCTTCTTTGCAACAATAGTTGCCGTACTTCCCTCGGGTTGTTCAGTTTGGGTATCCTGCACGAGATCAATAGCAAATTTTTTGCTTTCCTTGATGATAGAATGAAGCTTCTTTCGTCTCTCGTGATTTTCCACGAGCTTTAGCATCCTGTCATTCGATATTTCGAGATATTTGGCCAGTCCAATTGAGGTTGTTTTGTAAGCTAGTTCAAATTGGATCAGGTCTCGACCTCCTTGGGCTCTGGGAAGGTAAAGGCGATCTACGTCTGCCTTTGGGTGGTGCATCCTATTACAACTCAGCAGCTTGCGTATTTTTCTATCTATATTCTTTACTTCACTCATATTCCAGTTCAACACATTGTAGCTATAAGTAACAACTGGAACTGCTAAGGAATTTATAGCTAACACCTTGTTACGTGCATTTAGTTCAGATTTCAGGACTGCACGAACTCTCCTATAACATTCCTTCTTGATTTTCTCTTTCATGCTTGCATGCTGAATACCAGAGCCTCATTTATCCCTAAATATTTGTATGTCTGTTCTTGCTCAAGCTCTCTTATGACTGTGTCAACATCTAACACGACTGAATTTGTGGTCTTCACTTTCCCTTTCTGGAAAGTGGCCTTGGCGCACTTCTCAACTCCAAACTCCATTCCGATGTCATCGCTGAATGCTTTCACGGTGCGCAATAGGCCTTCAAGTTCATTATTGTCTTTACCATAAAGTTTTAAGTCATCCATATAAAATAGATGGCTTATTTTTTTATTGGCAATTTTATACCCATACCCTGTTCTGTTTAATTCACTTGTAAGGGGTATTAGGGCTATGCAGAATATTAAAGGTGAAAGTGAGTCACCTTGAAAAATTCCACAGTTGATGTTTATATTTTCTGAGGCAAGTACTCCATTAGAGTGGTATAATTGGAGATTCGTATTCCACAACGACATATTGTGCTTCAGGAAGTTTGAAATCACAGGGGAAATTTTAAAGATGTCCAGCGATCTCAAGATCCATGGATGCGGTATACTGTCGAAGGCCTTTTTATAGTCAATCCATGCGGTGCTGAGATTTCTGCGCTTGTTGTGACAGTTCTCAAGGATCATACGATTGATTAGCAGTTGATCTTTGCATCCGTAAGAGCCTCGGCGGCACCCTTTTTGTTCAATGGGGAAAAATATCGTTCTTCTCCATGAATGCATATGTTTTCTCCGCCAGGATAGATGTTAGGATTTTATACGTGGTGGATAGACAGGTTATAGGCCGATAGTTTTTTGGAAGGTTGGTTTCGTTATTCTTTGGGAGTAGGTAAGTAATGCCACTTGCTAACCATTCAGGTGTTTTCTTTGGGTCTCTCAAAATTCCATTGAGCAGCTGAACTAGCTTACCGTGTGCGCACGGGAGCGATGCGAGCCAGAAATTCGGCACCCTATCTTTACCGGGGGATTTCCAATTATGGGCCTTCGTGAGTGCCTTTCTTAGGTCTGCTATTGTGATTATTATTATTATTATTATTATTATTATTATATGTTTGACTTTTGCTTTATGTCTGTACAAGTTGGCTCCAAGTCTCACCCAGGGACCTCAAGAGACAACAGGTTGGAAGTTCACGTTGTTGTTATGCCTAGCGTGCCATATATTTGGGGTTTTTTTGGTGTTGTACTAGTGAATGTCTAATACATAAATTAAAAAAAAAGTTTGTTTTAAACTTTGGGATTACATAGAGAGTATTTTGCGTAGGATATGAGCAGTTCCCATGAGCACTATCTTTTGAATTTCTGCCATTTTGGGGTTTCCTGGTATCTGAGTTAGGTTGCAATCAGCCCCTTTCGCTATCATTCCCAGGGCACCTATGACAACAGGTATTGTTTTAGTCTTCAGGCTCCACATTTTGCTGATTTCTATTTCAAGATCTTTATATTTGCTCAGTTCTTGGTAGGTCTTGACAGATACGTTTATATCGATTGGGACAATCATATCAATGAGGAGGCATGTTCTTTGTCTGAAGTCTTTCAATATGATGTCTGGCTTATTTGCATCTATCTTTCTGTCAGTTTGAATGGTGAAGTTCCAGAGGAGTGAGATGTGGTCATTTTCAAGCACTGGAGGTGGATTGTGTCCCCACCAGTTTTTTTCATGGGGCAAATCCAGGTTTTTGCAAATTACCCAGTGAATATATTGTGCAGCTCTATCATGCCTGTTGAGGTACTCTGTAGGCGCTAGAAGACTGCATTTGGAGACAACATGATCAATGGTTTCATTTTGTTGTCGGCATACACGACATGTTGGGCTACTGCCGTTCTTTAATATGTTGGCCTGGTAGTTTCTTGTTGGTAGGCATTGATCTTGAGCTGCTATGATAAACCCTTCTGTTTCAGATTTTAAGCTAGAGGCTATTAGCCATTGATGGGTCAGGGCTTTGTCAATATCTGCATTATTCGCTCTCTTTGGGTATTTGCCATAGAGAGGTTTTTCTTGCCATTTATTATTCAGAATATCTAAAGCCGCAGTTTTGGCACGGGTTTTCATGCGCCTAGCTTTTTCTGTGCTTGTTTCTTGTATGTCTATCTCTAATTCCGAAATTCGTTGTATTCGGAATTCACTTAGATATTCCTTTGCCTGTTTTGTTACTGAGTATGATGCTTTCTTGTTTTCATGTTTTGAGACAAGTTTTAACATCCAGTCCTCAGACTTTTTCAGGTAGGTGTCTAGGCCAATTGTAGCAATCGTCATTGTTATTGCCAGTTCCAAAAGACCACGGTCTCCCTCTTTTCTTGGCAGATAAAGTCGTTCTGTATCTGCCTTAGGGTGATGCATTCTATGCATTGTCAACAGTTTTCTTATTTTTCTGTCGAGCTGACATATTTCAGTAATTGACCAGTTAATGATATTGAAACTGTAAGTCACGACTGGTATGGCTAATGCATTGATCGCTTCGATCCTGTTTCTTGCATTCAACTCTGTCTTGAGTATTGCTCTCACTCTTCGATAACATTCTCTCCTGATCCTTTCCTTCATCCATGAATGCCTTATTCCGTTCCCTTCAATTACCTCTAGGTACTTGTAGCTCTCCGCTGGGTCTAGTTCTTTTATGACATTCTGCTGGTCAAGGTTAACGTTAGATGTATCTGTCAGTTTTCCTTTGATAAAGGTAGCTTTTGCACATTTATCGAGGCCGAATTGCATTCTGATGTCGTCACTGAATTGTTTGACTATCGCTAGTAAGCCTTTGAGTTGTTGGTAATTTTTCGCAAAAAGCTTTAAATCATCCATGTAAGTGAGATGATTTATATTTTTATCAAACATTTTATACCCGTACTGCGCGTCATTGATCAGTTTTGAGAGAGGTATTAAGGCTAAACAAAAGAGGAGTGGTGACAGTGAGTCACCCTGGAAAATGCCACACGATATTTTTACATCACCAGCATTTAGGGATTCATTGTCACTGTTCAGAGTTAGTGTGGTTCTCCATGATCTCATACTTACAGTGAAAAAGTTTCGCAGAGTAGGTGCTATCTTATACATTTCCAGGCATTTCCTAACCCAGCTATGTGGTAGGCTATCAAAAGCCTTTTTATAGTCTATCCAGGCTATTGATAAGTTTTTGTGTCGTTTGTGACAATCTTCTAAGATCATCTTATTGATGAGTAGTTGATCTTTACAGCCGTAGTATCCACGTTTACATCCTTTCTGTTCATTAGGGAATATACTGCTGCCTGTTAAAAAACAATAAGTATATTCTGTCAGGACAGATGTTAGCGTTTTATACATAGTTGTTAAGCAGTTTATTGGTCTATAGTTTTTTGGTTCATTTGTTTCTTCACTTTTTGGATGCAGGAATGTTAACCCATTAACTAGCCAAGGAGGCATCCTACTAGGGTGTTGCAAAACATCATTGTACAGTTCTGTTAGCAGTTCATGGCTCTCTGGGAAGGCATTCAGCCAGAAGTTAGGAATTTTATCCTTTCCTGGAGACTTCCATTTGCTTGACCTCCTAAGAGCAGATCTTATATCTTCTACCTTGACACCCTCCCACTTTTGCTCTTCTAAAGGGTCCAGTTCTGTAGATATTCTGTCAATCCAGGGGACCTTTTCGTTGTGTGTTTTTTCTTCTGCCAAAATTTTATTCCAAAATCCCTGGACTTCTTTTGATGGTACAGACCCTGCAGTAAACGCTGTTTTTCCTATCTTCCTATAAAAATTCTTGGGGTTATTTTTGAACATGTCGTTGTCCTTGAAAAATCTAACACGCTTTTCATACCTCGCTATGCGGGCAGCTTTGGCAGATACCTTTTGTTTGATGGTTTCTATGGTGGCATCAATATCAAGTATAGTTTTCATATTGTATTTTTTCAGTAATATTTGGGTTTTTGTAGGTTTGGTAGTCTTGTGAACCTTAAGGTTTTTCAAATATTCAATGTCAGATTAAATAGTTTAATTTGTTGTTGCAAACGCTCTTGCCAAGAAGGCTTTTTGTGGGAATGTTGCCTTTTTCTAATCTTTACACCACATAGGATCGTTGAGATCGTTGAGTATAGGTGGTTGAGATTTGTGATATCAACGTCATTAGCTGAAATTATAGTCTTAAGTGCAAGCCGGATTTTACCAATTATTTTCATGTTTTGGTTAGAGTTGCGGATTTTAGGGAGTGTATCACGTTCAACCATGCTGGTTTCTTTAATTTTCAGCCATTCAATCATGATTTGATTTTTTAGCTCATGTAGTTCTGTTGGGTCAATATTTGTGTGACTTTTTTTTATTTATTTGATGTTCATCTGTCTTAGTGTTTATGATTGGTTCCGGGAGTATTTTACTTTGCCTATCACTTATGCTAACTCTTTCAATCCTTACTTCGTTTTTATCAGCCCTAGGCTGGTCTATAATTATTTCCTCTGTATTATCTTCTCTAGTTGCAGCTTCGTTGATTTTATCCGATTTGCTTGTCTAACTTGATCAATCTCTACTTCAGTCAGTAATGTTTTTTTTTATAATGTTTCTTCTGACGTTGACAAGTTTGTTACTGTCTATGTAAGGTCTTACTTCAGAGTGTTTCTGTCTCCAGTTTAAGTATGTTTGTACAGTGTTAGATTTATCTGTGGGGAAATATATGGCATGGTAGAAGGCCTCAAGAACTTCTTTATTATCTTCCCTAAACCATTTTTCCGTCTTTTTCTTTCGATTATTTGATGACGAGCATGGATGGCCATCTGTTGGAATATTCCGGTTGTGGGGTACGTCCAGCTCCTGTGTGTTGGGAAGATTTGATCCAGTAGCTGATTTTTCAATCAGAATTTGGTTCAATTTTCGGGTACGTGGTCTTTTGTAATCCGCGCGACGACCAATGCGGTTTATAGTTTGATTTGTTGACATTGAAGCATGACGAGCTTCCATTCTTACATTAGTAGATGGATCTATCAGTTTAGGGTTCTCTACACGTAAGCATTGCTCGTAGCGCAGCTTCTTAAGGCTAGCAGATCTGTATTCGTCTGTATTTTTTTTGTTGATAGTTTAATCTCCGAACATTTTTTCCTCCTTCTCTTCTTTTTTCCTCTCTCTTTCTCTCTATCTCCTTCTTCCCCTTTTTCCTTCCTTCCTTTCCCTTCCTCTTTTAAACTTATAAAAGGCTCACTCTTCCTGTATTAGTTCGATATAATGAGAATAAAATACAGAGAAAGAAAAGAAAAAAAGGGATCTGTCAGTTATTATTGTTATTACTATCACCATCACCACCATCACCATCATCATCATCTTCAACATCACCATCACCATCATCATCATCAATGATATTGTTTTATGTGTAGTCACAGCCACCATCATCACCACTACTGCCATTGTGTGGGGGAATAGTTGGTTAAAGAGGTCATGTTCTATGGGTCTATAAATAGATTGAGCAGATGGTGGAGACAAAGGAATTAATAGTCAGTAAAAGGTCAAACCTGTTTACATTAATTTTTTTTTCTTTCTCTTTTCTTCCTTTCCTCATACATATGTATATGTATATGTATACTCACACACACATATTATCTGATGTCACGTCGAAGATTTTTTAAATTTCTGAATTCAGTTGTATGAATATATTAGCAGGTGCTTACTTCCATAATTTTTTATCGTGCATTTAATTGTGTTGTTATAATAAAAGGCGGATTTTTTCATTTCCAAGGCCTGTTTTGTCAGATTTTTCTAGTTAACTAAATAATTTGAAACTTCGTATACTGGTAGAGTGTCTCAAAAGAAAACACTAGTTTCAACTTGTTTATTTGAGAAAAATGTATTTTATAACTTTACGGGTAGATTAAGTCTGCGAAGTTTAACCAATCGTATTGTTTGTTTTCATTTGAAATAATTAACTGCATTATCTTAGTGTGACGTAGAAAGCTATTTTGTGACGTAGACAGCTGTGCGTAGGTCTGTGTTTTGTGTGCGTGTGTGTGTTTGATGGGGTGTGGGAGACAGAAAGTATGTTGTGTAAGTGAAGTACTTCTGTTAGTGTGTGTGAAGAGACAGAGAGAGTAATGTGTGAAAGAGAGAGATAACTGAAATTTTTTACTCGGTGTATGCATGTATGTGTGTGTGTGTATGTATCTATGTATGTGTGTATGTGTATGTATGTATGGCCGATTCAGTGTTTACATTATTTCGAGTTAAAACGAAAGATTACCAAAAAAAATTTTGTCTATATCTTCGATCACTGTCATTATTCCATTGAGTCAACCTCATTATTTTCTACATAGCAAAGGTAATCTTTCGTTTTAACTCGAAATAATGTAAACACTGAATCGGCCATACATACATACATACACACACGCACATACATACACATACATACGAAAGATTGCCAAAGATAAAAAGTTACAGAAATAAAAGTTACACGAATAAAGTAAGGAATAAAAATCACAAAAAATATACGAAAATTTACAAAAACTAAGTTAGTTATATAATATATAAGTTTAATATATAAGTTAGTTAATAATATATTTTAAAAAATGTGAATAGAAACTGAAGGAATACGGTAACCGGGTGTTTACATTTCACGTATGTTAAATCGTCAGCAAAATAGCCGTTTACGTCTATTGAGACGGAGTAAATAATATGAAGCCGAAAGACCGAATACCATTGGTTAAAATTCTAATTATTAAACAACGTTAAACTTTGAAATTACAATTCCGTTTTCATTCTGGTTTACAATTATGTTTTCTTTTGACACATTCTACTAGTATACGAAGTTTCAAATTGTTTGGTTAAGTAGGAAAAATCTGAAAAAACAGGCCTTGGAAATGAAGAGGCAATTTAAAAGGCAATTTTACACATTCTTATAGTCATGAGAGACGACTAAATGTTCACACAAAGTTGGAGATATTCATGTTTCTAATTTTTCTTGTTAGGTGTACGTTTGTATGAGCTGTAGATATGTAAGTTCCTTAACTTATTTTGAGGGAAATGCAAATTACTCACAGAAAACAGGAGATCTTCCAGTTTTCTACAGTTGTTTTTTTCAGTTGTCCTGCTGGGTTAGCTGTTGCCAGTTCAGAGCATCGAAAAAATACGTCCATCCTCTGTCATGTCCAGCCGCCTATTCTTGCAGCCCCTATTTGTTCAACGTACTTCTCAAGATTTTTACTCAGTGTTCCCAGGGCTCCGAAAATTATTGGTATTACTACCCTCTTTTTCATCGACCACAACTGCTTAATCTCTCAAGAGGACTTTTCATATCTATCAACTTTCCATTTTTCCTTATCGCATACCATGTTGTCAATTTGGCATGCTATATCTATGATCCAGCATAGTTTGCATTCTTTCTGAATTAACACTACGTCTGTCTTCCTCTTTTCTATCTCATGGTCGCACTGAATCATAAAATCCCATATGATCTTTTCATTATCAATTTCGATGAAGCCTTCGATTTTATGCTCGCAACACATTTCTGTTCTTTCAAGTCCATACTTGTTGCAACGTGTCCAATAGACAATCTTTGCTATATTGTCATGATGTCTCTTATATTCTTTTTGGGGTGAGTGCGTACATTGACTGGTAAAATGCTATACGGTTTCACCATTTTGTCCACAAATTCTGCACTTATCACTTTCTGATGTGTTGTCTATTCTGTATTTGATGTGATTGGTTCTTAGTGCTTGCTTTGGGCAGCACAGATTAGAGCTTCCGTTTCCCGTTTTACATCACTTTTAGCCATTCATAGCTATCGTTTTTCTCTGTCTGCCTTATCTTCATCATCCCTATGAAATTGTCCATGCATTCTTTTCTTTATCCACTTATTTAAAGTTTAATTCATTCTCAAGTGCTTTATATTTGTAATCTTCCAACCTACACAAGCCTTACCTCCTTAAATCCACTAACAGATGTTCTGTAGCATTTTTTACACACCGTGCTATATGGATTTCTTCTGCTCTAACGCTGTGTTTGCATCCAATCTGTCCTCTTCCCCCTTTTTCTTGGTACATACAGTCTGTCTGTGTCACATTTTGGGTGGAGTATCCCATATGTAGTCAGCAACTTCCTTGTCTTTCTGTATAAGCAGTTTAGTTCGTCTACTGTCCATGCGATTACCCCTGCTCCATATCTAAGGAGTGAAACCGCCTAGGTTTTGATAGCTCCAATCCTATTCCGTCCGTCTAATTTCGACTTAAGTATCAGTCTCAGTGTGCGCAAGTATTCCACCTAAAATGTTTCCGTCATTTCTTTCTCCATGAATTGATCCATTTCCAATATCCTCAAGTACTTTTAGCCCATCTCTTCTATCTGCTTCATAACCTCCCCCGACATTATCGCTAACACGTACATACATATGATTTTGTCTCTCTTCAAGACTAACATACCACATTTTTTCAGTCCGAACTCCATTCTGATATCAACACTGAAAGTATACACCATATCAACAAGGGAATTGACTTGGGATTCACCTTTACCATAAAGTTTGAGGTCATCCATGAATAACAAATGTTCGACTTTTTGTTGGTGGCTTTTGAATACATACCCAGTTTTCGCTTAACCCATAATCAGTGTTAGTAGTATCATACACAGTACAAAGATCAGTGGGGACAGGCAGTCCCCTCGGAAGTTGCCTCTCCTGATTTCTACAGTCCCTAAACTTCTTCCATATGCTGTTAGACCCGTCCTCCTCTCCGCCATAACTTTTCCAAAACAATCGCTCAACATTCGATGCAATACCAAATAGGTTCATATAATCCATACTCCAAGAATGTGAGATCATATCGTCCTCCTTGCGATAAACGATCCATAACATGGCTAAGCTGGTTTTTCTCCTTTTGCCGTCTCTAAGTACAATTTTGTGTTGATCTTTGATACCTCTGCACTTACGCTTGCAACCCTTCTGCTCATGTTGCAGGACTCCATTTCTTTCCAGATATCCGTACATTGACTCTGCGACTATTCCAGTCAATAATTTCCACACAAGTGGCAAGCAAGATATCGGCCTGTAATTGTCTACCGTATTGCCTTTTCGATGTTTTTCAAGCACAGCACTGTCCTATCCATTGTCAACCACTCTGGTGTACGTGGTCGGTATTTAACTAGGTGTTGAGTTGTACAGCTATTCGTGCATGACATTCACTAAGTCTTTTGATCCTGTAGCCTTGAAATCCATCTGGCCCCGGGGCCTTCCAGCCACCCATTTATTTACTAATTTCTTTCACTTCCCTAACTGAAATGACTAGTTCTGGCTGTTTTGGATAGACTATAGTTTGTTTCAGTGCTTGCAGCCATTCAGCATCATTGTTGTGGTCCTTGTCGTTGCTCCAGATGTCACTCCAAAAACTTCGACTTTCAATGTTATCTGGTATCAACTTTTCATCGGTACACTCTCCATTTAGTTTTCGTATAGTCTCTTATGATCTACTCTGGCATTCTTTGGTAAGATCTTTGCAACGAGGCGCTGTTTCAGTTCCTCCATTACCACTTTCAGACCCTTTCTTTCAACATTATACTTCTTGTTCAGTGCCCTGTATTTTTGTTCGCTTTTAAGCTACCCTTTTCTTTTCGGTCTAACACAAAAATGTCCTTCGAGAAAATATCTAGCCCCGCCTGTAATCTTCTTTTCCACCATGGAGCTTTTCTTTTGTCACTCCGATTATATTTCTTATTCTTGACATCAACACCCACATTTTATGCTACAAAAATATTTGCTGCCTTGATCAAATTATTTGATTTTGTGATGTTTTTGTTCTGATGTATTTCAGAATTTCATTCACATTTTTCGTTTCTTGGTTCAATTTCCACCGATTAGCCTTTTAAGGTTGTAAATAATGTCGTTATCTTTCTCCTCTAGCCTTACCTTTATTCTGTCGTAGATTGCCTTTTGCCCATCTGTCAGGTCACCATGAGTTGTATTCTCTTCTTCCAATCCATCTATATGTCTCTCATTGAGTAAGCTATCACTGCTCCTTTCCTGTGGTTTATTAGAGATTTTACCTCTGTTTTCTGCTATGAGGTTAATTTTATCGGTAGGAACTGTATTTTCATCGTTTCCTCTGTTGCTGTTTTCCGTCTTTTGATAGCTTCGAGCTCTACTGCACAATTACAAATACTGTAATTAATATTAGTGAGGGCGCGTGGCTTAGTGGTTAGGGCATTCGGCTCATGATCGTAAGGTTGTGAGTTCGATTCCCGGCGACGCGTTGTGTCCTTGAGCAAGACACTTTATTTCACGTTGCTCCAGTCCACTCAGCTGGCAAAAATGAGTTGTACTTGTATTTCAAAGGGTCAGCCTTGTCACTCTCTGTGTCACGCTGATTATCCCCGAGAACTACGTTAAGGGTACACGTGTCTGTGGAATGCTCAGCCATTTGCACGTTAATTTCACGAGCAAGCTGTTCCGTTGATCGTATCAGCTGGGACCCTCGTCGTCGTAACCGGCGGAGTCTTTAGAATTATTATTATTATATTATTATTATTATTATTATTATTATTATTATTATTATTATTATTATTAATATTATTATTATTATTATTATTATTATATTATTATTATTATTATTAGTAGTAGTAGTAGTAGTAGTAGTAGTAGTAGTAGTAGTAGTCGTATTTACTTTTGATCTGCATGTTTTTTACAATCACTCGCCGAGTAACACACAGCGTCCTACGGCGAGTAAAGGATACGAGATGTTACAGTATGATTGAAATGTTCGGGAGAGGAAGTGACAAGGGCAGTAGCGAAATATCTTCATGTAATTAAACACATACATTTAAATTGATAGGGTGTACCTAAGGACGTGGGCATTACTTCTCAGCACAATCTTTTGGATTTCTCTGGGGCATGGTTCTCTTGAGATATTATGTAGCTGTTTTTGGCATCCCTTTCTTATCATGCCTGGAGCATTCACAATAACAGGACCAGTTCTCGCTTTAAGATGCCACACCTTTTGTATTTTAATTTCCAGCTCCTTATATTTACTTAATTTGTCAAATCCCTTGACAGATATATTTTTTATCAGTGAGAACACTTATATAAATTAGTCTACAAGTATTTTCTTCTCCGTCTTTAATGACTATGTCTGGTCGATTAGCCTGGATCATTTTGTCGGTGTTGACTGAAAAATCCCAAAAGATGGTGACATTTTTACATTCAACGACTTGCTCAGGAGTGCTAATTTTGCAGTGTTTACATATTTTCCAATGTAAATACTGTCCTTCCCGACCGAGGCGATTGTTGTATTCGTTTGCTGTCAGCACAGTACATCTCGAGACGAGATCATCTATTGTTTTACCAAATTTTTCGCAGAATCTGCATTTAGGGAGGGTCAGGACGATTTTGAAGAACGTTAGCCTGCTAGTTTTTTAAAGCAAGCTTTGATCATGTGCCGCCAATATGAAACTTTCAGTCTCTGCTTTCAGTCCTGAGATTCTCAGCTACTGATGAATTGTTTGATCTACATCAGCATTTTGGCTTTGAATTATATACTGTCCATGCTTCACCGCTCTCCAATTTGTTTCTGCCTGTTCCTTTTTGTTGTCTGCGTGATCCGTTTTGCCTTTTTCGTGGCTGTGGTTTCAGGTTCTTCAGCTAATTCAGGGTTAATGCCAAGTTTCCTTGCGAATTTGCAATCTTCCTTGACAGTAGAATGTGATATATTGCTGCTTTCGTGTTTGCACCTTCATGTAATACTACACACAAATTTAAATTGTGCCTCAGCTTGAGTCTTATCAAATTGGAGCGCATAGTCTTCCATTATTTGTGGAAGGCGCTTCACTTGCCAACACCCACTGAATGGAGGACTGGACATGCAGCGGTTGCTGGTGCGCATACATGCACTGAAGCTGCGAGATCTCTAGCAATTCTTTGACGGTGACCAGGTGTGGCTATCTTTTAAAAGACTTGCTCTTTCACAGCTCGTTTCCTTGATTCAACTGCAGTCATGAATCAAGCATCGACCGATGCACCTAAAGTGCAGTCAGACACTCACAATCCTCTGTCAGTTGTGCAATATATACAGTACATGGAACTAATAGTAGCACATATATTGTGATTATTAGAGAGTATTTATCTCTCACAGCATGAAGTACACTTTTGTTGAGCTTACCATCACGAAACAGTACACTGTATATATGTATGTATATAAGAGGGTGTGCACAAAAGAAACTGGAATTTTACAATATTATTTTATTCACTTAGTTTTACATGTTTACACTTTTATAGCTTTCAAAATATTCTCCATTTGAAGCAATACATCGGTCCAGACGCGTTTTCCACTGTTCGAAGCCGTCGTGGAACTCTTGCAAAGTGATGCCTTTTAATGCCTCCGTTGTTTATTTCTTCACCTTTGTCACAACTAAAATTCCGTAGCAACATCTTTCGTTACCTGTAATGACATTCGAATAAAAGTCCGGATCAAATTCCAACTATTTTTTTCAGTTCACAATAGCAGTTCACTGCTTTTGATCTTCCATGAACAAGCGAGGCACAAATTTTGCAGCAGCTCTTTTCATTCGCAATTCCTCGCTGAAAATTCGTTGGCAGGGACTACGGGAACACCAGTCATATCAACAAGTTCGTCACTTGTTCGGCGACGGTCCTCCAAGATCAGATCATGAATTTTGGTGATGCTTTCATTCTTTCGGAAGGTTGACTTTCACCCTGATTGAGGTTGATCTTCAAGAGATAAGTGACCAATTCTAAAGCGTGAAAACCACTCGTAAATTTCTAAGCTGTCTGAAGTATGACAACTGTTTCTACCACTGTTTTCCCAGGCAGAAAACAGAATTTCACAGAAGCACGCTGTTCATTCGTTTCAGCCATCGCAAAAATCGACGAACAGGGGAGAAGCACTGCAAAACAAAGACGCACCACGTGGCAATACGACCTCACTGGAAGATGCTGCTCTGCAAACTGATGCCTGAGGGTTACATCAAGTGGCTTGTAGCGGTGGCGGCCTGGACTACAAAGGGCTTGTCCTACAGAGAACGTTTCCGGTTACTTTTCGATACCCCCTTGTATTTTACATAACATGACAATATCAATAATAATTCTGTTCTATCAGATTACGCTATGATCTAGGCGTAATTTTGTTTCCAGATCTAATGTTGGCTTGAAATTGAGAGACAAGGCCAGCAGTTTTGAGGGGTGGGGGAAGTCGATTAAATCGACCCATTGCTCAACTGGTACTTATTTAATCGAGTCCGAAACAATAAATGGCAGAATTTGAACTCTGCTAAGTATCTTGTCTGTCAGATTCTTATTTCTTTACTACATATATGGGGCTAAACACAGAGAGGACAAATAAGGACAGACAAACGGATCAAGTCGGCTATATCGACACCAGTGCGTAACTGGTACTTATTTAATCGACCCCGAAAGGCTGAAAGGCAAAGTCAACCTCGGCGGAATTTGAACTCAGAACGTAGCGGCAGACGAAATAATTATTCCTTTACTACCGACAAGGGGCTACACACAGAAAGGACAAACAAGGACAGACAAACGGATTAAGTCTATTATATCGACACCAGTGCGTAACTGGTACTTATTTAATCGACCCCGAAAGGCTGAAAGGCAAAGTCGACCTCGGTGGAATTTGAACTCAGAACGTAGCGGCAGACGAAGTACTGCTAAGCATTTCGCCCGGCGTGCTAATGGTTCTGCCAGCGCCGCCTTGATTCAAAAGACTAATAATATATTCTCAAAACCAAATTTTATGGCAGAGTACGAAGTTCATATAAAGGGTACAAAATCTGGCAGAATCGTTACCGCACCGGACAAAACTGCTAAGCGGCATTTCTTCCGACTTTACGTTTTGAGTTCAAATGCCACCGTAGTTGTCTTTGTCATTCATTACTTCGACGTCGATAAAATAATTACCAGTTACTCACTGGGGTCGATGTAATCGACTTAACACTTCCTTGAAAATTGATGCCCTTGTGCCAAAATTTGAACGCAATATTAAACATGCAGTGAATAGAAACAACGTACGCAACACTTTGATGCCCTTTTCGGCGATATTTCCATGAGCAGGCATGTTCACTCCTGAATTTGAAAATAGACCTTGGCTTTAATCGAGAGTAACAATTCTTTCTATCAATAGATACAAGGCCTGAAATTTTGGGGTAGGACACTAATGTTCAACTGGTATTTATCTTAATGACCGCGAAATGATAAACAATGAAGTCGACCTCGGTGGAATTTGAACTCAGAACGTAATGTTAGAATGAAATGCTGCTAAGGAATTCATCCGGCGTGCTAACGATTCGGCCAGATCCTTGTCTTTTAATAGGGTCATAAACCTTTCTACTGTTGGCACAAAGCGTGAAATTTTGAGTGAGAGGGCTAATCGATTACATCGACCCAAGTGTTTCATTGGTACTTACTTTATCGACCGCAGAAGGATGAAGGCCAAAATTGACATCGGCTGAATTTGAACTCAGAACGTAAGGACGGACGAAATGCCGCTAAGCATTTAATCGGGCGTTCTAACGATTCTGCCAGTTCACCGCCTAAATTATTATTATTATTATTATTATTATTATTATATTATTATTATTATTATTATTATTATTATTATTATTATTATTATTCTGCTGAAAATTCAAAATGGAACTTGTAAGTTATATGCTGGTGTTTCGGAGGTAAACATTTGTAAAATTTGTATAGGTTCTTATATAGACACGATTGGTGGAGAAAGGAGATACTCAACAATTAACAAATTTGCCACAATAGCTTTTTAAAATTTTCCAAAGAATATTGATATTTTAGCTTCCTATTATCATCATCATCATAATTATTGTTATTATTATTATTATTATTATTATTATTATTATTATTATTATTATTATTATTATTCAGTAGTTTTATTTTTTACAGCGTGCTTTCACTTCACTACCGAGCGCAGCTCTGTGTGCCTTGGGTTATTATTATATTATTATTATTATTATTATTATTATTATTATTATTATTATTATCATTATTATTATTATTATTATATTATTATTATTATTATTATTATTATTATTATTATAGTGAATTAGTTACAAATTTGAATACGCATTTAAGTGGATTATTATTGTCCAATAAGTATATATATTCCGATACAAGAAAACAATTTGCACTTTTTATTATACATTTTTTTATCTATAGCTACTTTATAGATTTGATTGTTTAGGAACATGAATGCATTATTCAAGTGAAATATTTTTGTCTATTGAATGAGTATATATTGACAGAAAATTGCATATGTTTTGTAGAAATAACATTACTTCAAAACACCATTTATAAATTAAAAGCAACCTGAAAAGAAAAAAAAAACAAGTTAAAAGTCGTGACTGTGTGGAAAGAACATAACACATTAGACAAGTGTCTCCTACTATAGCCCTGAGTCGACTACAGCTTTATGAGTGGATTTGGTAGACGAAAACCGACAGAAGCCAGTTAGTATCTTCGTCCTTTGTTTTCCTGTAAATTTCAACTATATATATATATGCATATATATATATATATATATATATATATATATATATATAGCCACTACACACATTTTATCCTCTCCTTGTTTTTTCTGTGTACCTTTCTGTGAACCTTTCGGTAGAAGAGCGTAGACTCGAAACGTCAAGGACTTTTTCTATTCCTGAGCACAATACTAATACATCTGTTTCTTTTGTACACCACCTGTCTTCGTCCTTTGTTATTTTTCGTAAACTTTCCCTATATATATATATATATGTGTGTGTGTGTGTGTGTGTATTTCTTTTATTCTTTTACTTGTTTCAGTCATTTGAGTGCGTCCGTAATTGGTTTTTAGGCCGCATTCAAATACTGGAATCGACCCCGAAAGGATGAAAGCCAAAGTTGACCACGGCTGAATTTGAACTCAGAACGTAAGGTCGGACAAAATGCCACTAAGCATTTTTACCCGGCGTGCTACGGATTCTGCTATTTCGCCGCCTAAAAGTAATAATAATAATAATAATAATAATAATAATAATAATAATAATAATAATAATAATCTTTTACTCTTTTACTCTTTTACTTGTTTCAGTCATTTGACTGCGGCCATGCTGGAGCACCGCCTTTAGTCGAGCAAATCGACCCCGGGACTTATTCTTTGTAAGCCTAGTACTTATTCTATCGGTCTCTTTTTGCCGAACCGCTAAGTGACGGGGACGTAAACACACCAGCATCGGTTGTCAAGCAATGCTAGGGGGACAAACACACACACATATATATATATACATATATACGATAGGCTTCTTTCAGTTTCCGTCTACCAAATCCACTCACAAGGCATTGGTCGGCCCGGGGCTATAGCAGAAGACACTTGCCTAAGATGCCACGCAGTGGGACTGAACCCGGAACCATGTGGTTGGTTAGCAAGCTACTTACCACACAGCCACTCCTGCGACTATAATAATAATAATGATATTAATAATAATAATAATAATAATAATAATAATAATAATAATAATAATAATAATAATAATATCGGTTTTTAAGTAGTGTTTCAGAAACAGATGCAGAGAAAACGGCACACACACACACACACACACATATACATACATATATATAAGACTGTCTTTTTTAATTTTCGTATAGGAAATCCAGTTACAAGGCTTTGGTCTGCGTAAGGTAGAAGTCACTTGCCCTAAATGCCATGATTCTGAATCCAGAACTATGTGGTTGGGAAGCAAACTACTTACCCCCACCTACACCTGCGCTTTGTATGTATATATATATATATATACATACATGAGTGCGTGTGTGTGTATGTATGAGCGCACCTGTGTTTGTCCCAACACCTCCACTTGACAACCTATGTCGGTTTCTTTACGTCTGCTTAACCCAAAGGTTCAGCAAAGGAAACCGATAAAATACGTACCAAGCTTTATAGAAAAAGAAAGCTCTGGAGTCGATTCATTAGATTAAGACCCTTCAAGGTGGCGCCTCAGCATAGCCGCAATCGAATGACTCAAAGAAATATAAAGTACACTCACTCCAAGAAACTGAATTATTAGGTGGCCATTTGTTTCTATAACGCTTAGAATTTTCTGTGCTCATAACTCGCCTTTTGCTTCCCAAACCCTAACCCTAACCCTAACTTAGATCTCAGTAGGAAAGGGTATAAATTATGCACTACTTTTTATTTGCAGAAATAAAAATGAGGTTTGAAATATGAAACCTCATTTTTATCCATGAAAAAAGACAATCATTGTAATATTTTGAATATCTCGTCCTTCACTCGACGCGTCATATGAGAGACTTAAAATAGATTTACTGCATATTCTTTGGAATATATTAATATCGCAAATTTTAAAGCGGATGTTACAGTGAGGAAGTATATGGAAGTGATAAAATATATCCTGAGAAAATATTCCAGACATGCTTTATCCTTCAGAGATTTATGATAGAAAATCAGAATAAGATACGTAAGAAGGCGAAACGCAAAACAGCTTCTACAAGTGAGAAAGAACAATTTCTTCTAATTGACAACGAATTTTCTACTCAAGAAAATTACAAAGAAAATTCACGCAAATAGTTTAAGAAAATAAAGTATTTGTAGTGTCGTAGACCCCGCAAAGAAGACAAATTGCTAAAGATAAAAAAATTTAGAAATAAAAGTGAAGTTTAAAACAATACACTATGCAAGCTGGTGATTTTCAGCACCAAATATATAAATGAAATGTTTACTGGTGCATTTCGTTGCACTCGAACATAATTTGAGTAATTATGAAGCACCTAACTGAAAACTTATGAGAAAATCTTTCATGCATTATTTCTCCAAATTATATCTGGTTTTAATTATTGCTTTTTATTCTAAGTCTTTTCTTCATTTCCGTGCAAATACGTGTGTAAGCAGAAATAATAAATATACGTTCATACATATATCAACATCCATATATAGTGTGTGTTCGTTCATGTGTGTGTCTGTGTGTCTGTTTATATACGTATGCATGTATGCATGTATGTCAGTATGTGCGTCTATATATTCAAGTATAGCTAGCTATGGTATGCATATTTCTCTCTGAATATATATATATATATGTATATACACATATAATAATAATAATGATGATGATGATGATGTTGATGATGATGATAATAACAACAACAACAACAACAACAACAACAACAACAATAATAATAATAATAATAATAATAATAATAATAATAATAATAATTCTAGGGAGAAATTTATAATTATTTAATGCAGGTACGTTTTCACAAATCACAGGATTTCGAAATCAGATTCGGTATCCTTGAGATTAATACAGTTTAGTTCGAATCATCCCTGGGAATCCGGTTGATCATCATCGTTCATTCAGTTCATCAGGTGATACTGCATTATTGGATGAATCACAGAGGGATAGTTAACCATTCTTGCCAATATCAAGGACTATACTGTACTAATTTTAAGGATACAAACTCTGATATCAGAAGCATGTGATTTGTGGAAAGGTACGTAGCAATGCAATACATATTTATGAATTCTTTCCTAGAATTATTGCTATTATTTTATTATATTTATCCTACATTATATCGGTATAACCGTGATGCAACCACCAAAAACTGACTCACTAGTTAGTATCATTAGACGGTAACGAGCAAAGTCAAATAGGAACATTATTTGCATGTTCCTTAACGAATTTAAAAGTAGTATGTATTCATATTGTCCCAAACTTTGGCATAGAGAGTTACACAAATACTAGAACTGGGCGCCACTGCATAGTGCCAAGGACTCCAAATTTGCCATCAAGATTTCGGACAAGATACTGTGATAGCCTGGGCTTCAGAGGTCCACAGCTCTTCAATATCCTCCCGAAGGACCTGAGAGACCTGCATGGTGTGGATGCAGATGTCTTTAAAATAAAACTGGATCTCTTCCTGTCAGGTGTCCCAGATGAACCAACTTCACGACAGGAGGTGCAGATGAGGGCAGCTGCATCGAACTCTCTCATGCACCAAATGGCAATTGCTAAAAAGCATTCGTGAAGTAAAATCATGTAACAACACCGAATGGCGGTGCCCCAGCATGGCGACAGCTCGTGAGCTGAAACTAGATAAAATATAAAAATATAAAAATATAAAAATATAAATATATATATATAATACATATACATATACATATATATATATATATATATATATATTATATATATATATATATATATATATATTATATATATATATATATATATATATATATGTATATATATATATATTTATGTATATGTATATCCATATCTTAGCGATTCGGCAAAAGACACCGACACAATAAGTACTATGTTTATATAATGACTTGGTGTCGAATAAAACCCTTCGATGAGGTTCTTCGAATGAGTGAACAGTAAAATAATAAAAGAGTAAAGAATACGTATATATAATATATATATATATATATATATATATATATATATTATATATATTTGACGGTTAGTAAGGAGAGACACAAATAAGAAAGAAGAATATATATATATATATATATATACATATATATATATGTATATATATATATATATATATGTATATGTATATATATATATATATATATATAATATATATATATATATATATATATATATATATATATATATATTTGACGGTTAGTAAGGAGTGACACAAATAACAAAGAAGAAAACAAAGGACCACAGATGCGGTCACAAGAGTGTGACGAAAGAACTCTGGCCGAAATAAGATTAAGATTAAGGTAAAAAATAACTAACACTGAAGCAAAATAACACCAAATATATAGTGCGTGTGTTTTTATTGGCTAAACTGGCAAAATGACCATTCCGAAATATAATAATATATATATATATATATATATATATATATACAATAATATGTTACATTACTCGATAGTCAAGATAAAACTCTGAGTTTCAGATCCCGAAGTGGAAATCCACAACACCATCTCTTCGGTTATCTGGCTATTTGAAAACGCTATGAAAAAATACCGTTCTACAAAGGGAAATTACTCTGTTATAACTCTGCTTGCCTGCGTACTTATACATCGCTCGCATTTTTCGTCATAAAAATTATATAAAAATACATAAAAAATATATAAAAAATATATGAAAAATATATAAAATCTTCTTGGGACATAACATAGATAGAACATGCTTTCTATGTTATGTCCCAAGAAGATTTTATATATTTTTCATATATTTTTTATGTATTTTTATATAATTTTTATGACGAAAAATGCGAGCGATGTATAAGTACGCAGGCAAGCAGAGTTATAACAGAGTAATTTCCCTTTGTATAACGGTATTTTTTCATAGCGTTTTCAAATAGCCAGATAACCGAAGAGATGGTGTTGTGGATTTCCACTTCGGCATCTGAAACTCAGAATTTTATCTTGACTATCGAGTAATGTAACATATTATTGTATAGATAAATTTCCTCTATTTACATAATATTGAGGTCTCTTTCTTTCTATTGTTATCTTACCGTTATATATATGTATATGTGTATATATATATATATATATATATATATATATATATACATATATAGGTGCAGAAGTGGCCGTGTGGTAAGTAGATAGCTTACCAACCTCATTGTTCCGGGTACAATCCACTGCGTGGCACCTTCGGCAAGGGTGTCTTCTACTAACGTCTCGGGCCGATCAAAGCGGAAACTAAAAGAAGCCAGTTGTATGTGCGTGTGTGTGTGTGTTTTTGCTTGTTTGTCCCCCTACCATCTCTTGACAATCGATAATAGTGTGTTTACGTACCTGTAACTTAGCGGTTCGGCTAAAGAAACCGATAGACTATGTACTAGGCTTACAAAAGTATAAGTCAAATTGTTTGATTAAAGTGGCGGTGCTCCAGCATGGCCGCAGTCAAATGACTGACACAGATATAAGAATAAAAGAATGCACGGTTGTACCTATACGTGTGCAGCTTTAAAATTCTTAAGGACTTGATATATTGTTTAAATCTATTCATTTTCAACTTATCATTTAAACTGTTTCCAAGGGTCCAATCATAATTGGGATAACGTCAATTTTACTGCAATTCCAGTTTATCAGACGTTCGTATTTTTACATCCTGTATTCCGTACTCTTTTTTACATCTACTTTATCGACTACTGTTTTATGAAAGAGAAAATAAACAGCGATTTGGCAATTCCCTACATCCTCTTGGTTGAATACAACATCATCTAAGGCGGTGAGATGGCAGAATCGGTTGCATGCTGGGCGAAATGCTTAGCGATATTTCGTCTTTCGCTACGTTCTCAATTAAAATTCTTCCAAGGTCGACTTCGCCTTTCATCCTTTCGGGCTCAATAAATTAAGTACTAGTTGCGTACCGGGGTCGATCTAATTGACTGGAACCCCTCCCTCCAAATTTCAGGCCTTGTACCTAGAGTAAAAAAGGGTACTCAATTAATTCATTCTTTATAATTTCATATTCCATCATTTCGTTTAAGATGAATGTGCACCAATTCACACAGCTGAAGTTGTTACTGTATAGCTCGAGCAACATTCTAATGAAGTTGAACATCTTATCTGGCCACAACACTCCCCTGATCTCAACATTACTGAACATTTTACGGTGCAGTTTAGACAAACAAGCAAGGAGTCGATGTCCTCCACTATCATCACAAAAACTAGAGACTGTTTTAGCTGAAGAATGGACAAAAATTCCTTTGGAAACAATTCAAATTTTGTACGAGTTCATACCTCATAGAATTTTATCTGTAATTACCACCAAAGGCAATCCTACCCCTTATTAAAATATATTTCTTTGAAATTTTAAGGTGTTTCCATTATTATGTCTCACCTCTGTATGTGTGTGTGTGTGTGTAATGAAAGACGGAGAAATTTATAGAAAGAAAGTAAAATAAATATATGAAGCAGATTGTTTCATTTTCTTTTTTTTTTACCACAAATTACGTACGGAAGGCCATTGACATTTTGAATTAGATAAACAAATTTTATTAGCGAGATCAACGACATGTATAAAAGATTCCAGAAAGCACAAAAGACAAAAATCTGTAATGAATATCACAAAATACCTTGTTCAAAGCTCTAACAATTACGTTAGTCTATCGCCCTGGACTGCTACTTTATTTCATAGAATTCAAGAAAATTACAGGCAATGTGGATACTATCGAGCCTTTGACTCAGGAAACAGGATCCAATATATTAAGTCATTCTATCCCATGCTCAAATTACTCGTTCAGGTCGCCGCCTGTAATTGGAAATCTGCAAAATATACTGTGTGAGCTGCTGTTGTTATAGCGTCGGATATATGCTATATATGTGGGTGTGTTGTATGATTTTATTGGCTGTTGATCGCTTAGAGAATGTGTTATTCTAGATATAATATATGCTGGTTATTTTATAAGACGTGTATTATTTTACTTGTTAATATATAACAGTAGGATATTAAGATGTGCACACAGTTATCCTGTTCTATAAAGTATGTGTTATTATCTATGGAGTTTTGGTTGGGTAATGTTATATTACTGGTTATATTATAGGGTATTCTTCTGGGGTTCTATTTTGTTGGTTGTTTATTCTCCAAAAAATGTGTGGTGTGAGTTGTGTTATTATATTTGGTTGTTATTGTATAAGGCATGTGTTGTTTGCTGAGAACATAACGTGTGAGAATGAGTTTTGAATTGAAAGAGTGTGTTTTGCATAGATTACACATTATATTTAATAGAATTCCTTTTACGACTGTCTGTAACATGTCGACCTCTGGGACTGTCTCCATAATTTTGTTGGATTTTTACCATACCTAGGGTTTTCCTTATTTGTACTTTGTTTATATTCAAACACTTCGCATTGGATTTTTTCGGTTTTTCTTTCCCTGTCTTTTGACAGTTTCTCCACCTCATTTTGGACACTGCTTTGATCAAGTGGTATCCGCATATATATCAGCGTGCAGATATTTTTTCCAAGTCCTTAATTACTATGTCTAGCTAGTTTCCTTTCATCTACTTTTAAGTTTGGGATAGGCATGTCCCATATGATCACGACTAGGTCGTTAACATGTTCTCTGTTTGATATATGTTTATGTCACTGTCTTCATATCTTACTGAGCAAATGAAATTGTTGTGGCCAATCGCCATATTTTAACGGTAGTACAGACAGTTTTTTAAAGTTGGCATCTTTCACTTTTATTTATGTACATGCTTCTCTGATCTTGTGCAGGTAAAAACAGATCTTCCTTTCCTGCATTTCTCCCTTTAGCTCATAGCTTTTCAACTATTGTTGGCTTTTCCATGGGATACATACAAGTTGGCGAGATTTATTAAATATTTGTTATGGAGTAGCTTCTGTATCCCTTTTTATCAACAGCATATCTTGAAATTCCGTTTTAAATGTTGTGTTTGATTGTTAAACTTTTCAGTCCAATCCCCTTATCTACATCTCGCTCTTCAGTGTAGCTGGTATATCTATTCTTATTCGTCCATTGGCATATCTGTCTAATGCCATATTCATTTTTATGTCATATTCGAATTTATGGACAGTTTTCAGCTAGTTTTTCCAGTTTGTAAATGCTTTAATTCATATATACACACAAGATAATTTACATTTTTTTCTTTAGCATCAGCAGCCAATGGTTGTTTTCGTTCAACAGCATTGTTAATTGAGAAAGGGCTGTTAGAAGATTAGGGGAGATAATGAATTTTCTTGGACAAGTTATCTTCAGTAATACAAGGCTTACTTCCATTGTCTTCTGTCTGTAACGATACCGTTTACTGTTTTCCGTGGTGCGACGATATGCTTGATATATTTCGATAGTATTTTGGCCTGCTTGACTTACGCCAAGAGTCAACAGTGTCTATGAGTGTAAAACTCTTTCAAATACAATCTTTTAAGCAATCCACCGAAATCATGCATGCTAAAGTTCGTTTTCCACTCTATCTTACTTTCTGTAATCACTCAGTTCACCGTTAGTTGCACTATACAGCCTTACGTCACTTTACGTCACGTTTTCCATTCTTCTAAGAACATTGTTCTGTAAAAAAAATTAACCAATCTGTTGCAGGCTATGCATGTTAGGAATGTTTTCACTGTTGGTAATCGGATTATAGACCAATAACTCTGTGGGTCCTGTATATTTCCTCCTGCGAGGAGATTTATAGTGTTATCAGTAGCCAATAATCAAACGTAGGTTTTGAGTTGAAGCACACGCAAAATACTATTAGATATACGGCTACTATAATACATACATGGGTACTCGTCAGGTGCTACAAAAATTTGGAAAAAATTTCTCAATCCCAGTTGTTTACCAGTTTTTTTGCAGTTCTCAGTGCGTTGGTAAATTCCTTACTGCGAAGCATCCTTGCGTCTCTCCTTTACTCTTTTACTTGTTTCAGTCATATGAATGTGGCCATGCTGGAGCACCGCCTTTAGTCGAGCAAACCGACCCCAGGACTTATTCTTTGTAAGCCTAGCATTTATTGTATCCGTCTCTTTTGCCGAACCGCTAAGTTAAGGGGACGTAACCACATCAGCATCGGTTGTCAAGCGATTTGGGGGTGGGGACAAACACAGACACACAAACATATACACACACATACATATATATACGATAGGCTTCTTTCAGTTTCTGTCTACCAAATCCACTCCAAGACTTTGGTCGGCCTGAGGCTATAATAGCAGACAATTGCCGAAGGTGCCACGCAATGGGACTGAACCCGAAACAATGTGGTTTGTAAGCAAGCTACTTCATTTCATGAAAGATTCGCCATTAAGGCGTTACATAAAGCAAGCTACTTACCACACAGCTACTCCTATTTATACTTGTCTTTTTTTGTATTTGTCTTTTAATATTCTGATCCATGGGGAATTTTTATTATGTTCATTCACACCATTCTTTATGTATCAGTAAAGTTTTTGTTACGTAAGGGAAATATTCTATTTTTCGTTTTCCTGTAAGAAACGTTCATATTTTTCGCAGCATCTTATGAGAAATGCTAAGCATTATTATTACTATTAAGGCGACGAGCTGGCAGAAACGTTAGCACACTGGGCAAAATGCTTAGCGGTATTTCTTCTGTCTTTGAGTTCAAACTCCACCGAGGTCGACTTTGCCTTTCATCCTTTGGGATCGATAAAATAAGTACCAATTGAGTACTGGGGTCGATATAATCGATTTGCCCCTCCCCCAAATTTCAGGCGTTGTGATTGTTGTAGAATTTATTATTGTTGTTGTTGTTATTATTATTAAGGCGGCGAAATGGCAGAATCGTTAGCACGCCGGACAAAAGTCTTAGTGGTATTTCGTTCATCTTAACGTTCAGAATTCAAATTCTGCGGAGGTTGACTTTACCTTTTGGGGTCGATAAATTAAGTACAAGTGAACCACGGGGTAGATGTAATTGACTAGTCATCTCCCCAAAAATTTGAGGCCATGTGCCTCCAGTAGAGAGGATTACTATTAAGGCGGCGAGCTGGCAGGATCGTTAACACGCCAGACAAGAGGCTTAGTGATATTTCGTCCGTCTTTATGTTCAGAGTTCAAATTCTGTCGAGGTTGACTTTACCTTTCCTCCTTTCGGGGTCGATGTATCAGTTAGTATCAGTTGAACACTGGGGCCTATGTAAACAACTCACCCATCCACCGAAAGTGCTGGCCTTGTGCCAAAATTTTAAATTATTATAATAATAATTACCATTATCATTATCATCGTCATTCAATTTTCTTTCCATTTTTTGCCAAGTGTCTTCCCGACACCTAGTGCAAAGAAAATCCCACTAAACATTGTTAGGCCATTAAAATAAAGACACCAGATTGTACATTTACAAAGTCATGTCATAGAAAAAAGGAAGGGGCGAAGAAAGAAACAAAGCAAAAGGAAAGAAGAAAATATAAAAATAGGAAATAATAGACAAAAAATGTTAACAAAGAAAATAAAGCGGAAAAAACGTACCCGTTAAAACAATCTTTTGCATTTCTTGCATGGATGTTAAGCCAGGGATCATCTTCAAATAGTTTTCAGTTCCTTTTTTGATCATTCCAAGTGCTCCTACAAGCACTGGTATTGTAACTGTCTTGAGATGCCACATTTTTTCGATTTCAATCAGCAAATCTTATATTTTCTGATCTTAAATTCTTTTCCCGAAATGTTATGACCACAAGGTATTCTGATGTTAATCAATAAATAGGTTTTATTGTTTTGGTCTGTCACAACAATATCTGGTTTATTAGCTTTGATGGACCGGTCTGTATATACTGGTAAGTCCCAAAGAATCGTTTTATTTTCTCCCTCAGTTAAGCCTCAGGATGGTGGCTGTACCGTTTGTCAGCAGTTTTGATTTCATAATGCCGACATATTAACCAGTGTAGGTACTCGCCATGTCTTGATTTATACTCTATAGGAGCTAAACTTAACACCCAGAGATTAGGTGAACTACTGTTTCACTCTCATCGTTGCAGTATCGGCGCTTTGAGTCTACATTTTCGTTCACATTGGCTTGAAAATTAAGGGTCAATAAGCTCTGATCTTGAGCAGCTAAGATAAAGCCTTAGCTCTCTGCCTTTAAGCCTGAGCTTCGGAGCTACTGATAAATGTGTTTCTGATCTACTTCAGCTTGTCTGCTACGGGACACATAGTTAACATAAGAGGTTTTTGTTCTCACCTATCAGGTCATTGTTCAAACGCCTTTTCTGCTTTTTGGGCCTATGATTTCCCTTTCTTTGCACCAATAATTGCCACAATTCCTTTATGTTGCTCAACCTGGGTATTAGGTAGGGATACACTAGCAATTGTTTCGCTATCCTTCGTGACGCAATGCAGCTTCTTACGTCGCTCGTAGTTTTCAACGAGTTTTAGCATCCAGTCGTTAGATATTTCAAGATATTTGACCAGTTCAATTGTTATGGTTTTGTAAGAGATTTCGAATCGGATCATGTTTCGACCTTTTGGGGCTCTAGGAAGGTAAAGACGATCTGCATCTGCCTTTAGGATGGTGTAAGTCAGTAGCTTACATATTTTCCTGTCCATTTTCTTTATTTCGAGGATATTCCAGTTCAACAGATTGAAACTATAAATAATAACTGGAACTGCTAAGCATGTGATGGCTAACACCTTGTTACGTGCATTTAACTCAGATTTAAGGACTGCTTGAACTCTCCTATAACATTCTTTTTCTGATCTCCTTCATGCTTGCTTGCTGAATGCCAGAGCCGTCATTTATTCCGAGGTACTTGTAAGTTTGTTTTATAACACCACTGAATGCGAGGTTTTCAATTTCCTTTTCTGAAAAGCGATCTAGGCACATTTATGAAGACCAAATTCCATCCCGATGTCATCACTGAATGCCTTCACAGTGGGTAATAGGTCTTTAAGCTCATAATTGTGTTTACCAAATCCCATTCCGGTCAGTCGAAAGAATGGTTAACACGCCGGACAAAGGCCTGAGCGACATTTCGCCTGTCTTTACGTTCTGAGTTCAAATTCCGCAGAGGTCGATGTTGCCTTTCATCTTTTCGGGGTCGGTAAGATAAGTACCAGTTATGTGCTGGTATATCGAAGTAATCAATTTACCCACTTCCCTGAAATTACTGGCTTTGTGCCAAAACTTGAAACTATCAGTATTAAAGTGGCGAGCTGTCAGAATGACTCGCATGCAATACAAAATGTTTAGCGACATTTCGTTCGTCTTCACGTTCTGAGTTCAATGTTGCCGAAGTCAACTTTACCTTCCATTCTTTCGGGGTCAATAAAAGAATGCCATTTGAGCACAGGGATCAATGTAGTCGACTGGCCTCTCTAAAATTTCAGGCATCATACCTATGAGAAATAAGGATCATTATCATTATCTACAGTGCTTGAGTATTGCTGAAACAATGGCAATATACGAGTAGGGCTGTTGATGAGTATCAGACGAAGTCGATTATCGGCCGAGTCCATCGTCATTATCACTACACCACCTGCTTTAGTTAAAGCGGGACAGACATAATTTCTGTCTCTAGCGAAAGAGGTTGTGTGGTGGACGAGGCGGAAAGGAGTGAGAAAGGGCATCTTCCTCTTCAGCCTATTTCTGAGCTCAAATTCCACCGAATTCGACTTTGCCTTTCATCATTTTGAGATCAATAAAATAAATACCAGTCGAGTACTGGGGTGGATGTAATAGACTTATACCCACGTTCCGAAATTGCTGACCTTGTGCTAAAATTTTAAATCATAACTATTATGAAGGCAGCGAGCTGTTAGAAACGTTAGAACGCCAGGGAAAATGCTAAATAGCATTTCGTCCGTCTTTACGTTCTGAGCTCAAATTCCGTTGAGGTCGACTCTGCCTTTCATCTTTTCAGAGTCGATGGAATAAGTACCTGTTACGTATTGCTGTAGAAATAATCGACTAGACCCCACCCGAAAATTTCGGACCTTGTGCTTATTGTAGAAAGGATTATTATTATTATTATTATTATTATTGTTGTTGTTGTTGTTGTTGTTGTTGTTGTTGTTGTTGTTTTTATTAAGGCAGTGAGCTGGCAGAATCGTTAGCAAGCCGGGGAAAATGATTAGCCGCATTCTGTCCGTCTTCACGTTCTGAGTTCAAATTCTGCCGGGGTCGATTTTACTGTTTATCCTTTTCCAGATCGCTAAAATAACTAACAGTTAAGCACTGTGGTCGGCGCAATCGACTTAAATCCTCCTCGAACTTGCTGGCCTTGTGCAAAAATTTTAAACCGTTATTAAAATTTCAGGCCTTTTTTTTTTAGTAGAAATTTCTATTTATTACCTTTGCACAGCTTCTAACGCTAGAGATGTAATACAGTGTCAGCTGTTCACTACTAGTTAGCTAAGGTAACACCTCTTATTTTATTATTATTATTATTATTATTATTATTATTGAGTGAGAGAGCAGTTCATGCCATCAAAGTGACACTGGGGTAAAATATACGAAGCCCAATATACCCATCATGACTATCCGTCTGATAAGGGTACACCAGGCACATGCATCATAACCATACGTGCGTGACATGGTGATCTCATATCAAGATCAACAGCACATGACCTTGCAGGTGGGGCCCAGTTAGAATTTTCTTCTGCTCGAGTAACCCATCCCGCTCAAAAGGTCCCTGAGTAAGAGTTGTTTAAGGATGTTGAAAGAACCACCCATGTTCCCAGAGGTGAATTATTGAAACCCTAAAGAATCCCTCTCAACACATGGCTATGATGCTCCCCCACTACTTCTGCGCGTGATCAGAGATGCACATATCGTCAGCCACTAAGGGACATGCCCAACTGGTTAAGGTCAAACAACTGACAAGCAAATCTGTGGTATTGAGCAGAATATTTGCTGTAGCCCATCTTTTATACCAAGACATTATTATTATTATTATTATTATTATTATTATTATTATTATTATATTATTATTATTATTATTATTATTATTATTATATTATTATTATTATTATTATTATTATTATTATTATTAAGTGAGAGAGCAGTGCATGCCATCAAAGTGACACTGGGATAAAATATATCAAGCCAAGTATACCCATCATGACTACACCTCTGATAAGGGTACACTCGGCACATGCATCACAACCATATGTGCGTGACATGGTAATCTCATATCAAGATAAACAGCGCATAACCTTGCAGGTGGGGCCCAGTTAGAATTTTCTTCTGGTCGAGTAGCCCATCCTGCTCAAAAGGTCCCTGAATAAGGATTGTTCATGGATGTTGAACGAACCACCCATGCTTCCAAAGCTGAATTATCCAAACCTCTAAAAATTCCTTTCAACACACGGCAATGATGCTCCCCCACTACTTCTCGTGATCAGAGATGCACATATCGTCAGCCACTAAGGGACATGTTCAGCTGGTTAAGGTCAAACAACTGACAAGCAAAGCTATGGTATTGAGCAGGATATTTGCTGTAGCTCATTTTTTATACCAAGACAAAACAATGTACATGATAACACTTCCAATCAGTCAAGGTCAGCAGCCATTAGAGCCACTGCCTGGTTATTATTATTATTATTATTATTATTATTATTATTATTATTATTATTATTATTATTGAGTGATTATCAAAACTGTTAGACTATCTGACATAATACTTACATTCTGAGTTCAAATAATGTCGACATTGGCTGTCATCATTTCGGAATCGAAGAATTAGAGTACCAGTTTACCACTGAAGTCTATGTGATCGGTTTGTCTCCTCCCTTACAGCTGCTGCCCTTGTGCCAAACATTTTAGCCAGTAGTAGTAGTCATGGTGGTAAAAGTAGTAGTAGTTGTTGTTTTATTGCAAGTTCAATACCAGATATTCGTGGGGTGTGTATACTTGTGTCTGTAGAACAACAGGTTAACTGCTCTATCGTATTCAGTTGCATATCTCTAAGTTCCAAGTTCGGGTCTTGCTGAGGGCAAAGCTGTCACTGTTTCCTATTCCGGGGATTAAGAAAAAATACACAACAGTCAAGTACAGGCAGTGATGCGATGCACAGATCACTCTCTCTCTCTCTCTCTCACCCCTCTCTCTCTTCGTCCATCTCATTTTCTGCCTCTCTCTTCCTCTCCTTCTCTCTCTCTCTCCCTCGTACCAGTCTTAAAGATAATTATCATTTCGAGCCGTAGGAGTAATAGTAGTAGTAGTAGTAGGACATAAGATAATCAATACGTTCACTAAGGACACTATTGCATCGTCCTTGACGTGAGTGATTGAACCTGATGACATAGCAGCAATGCCAGGCCTAACCTATACTTTGACTGTGACTAACAGCAGCACAGGTGGACTATATAAGCCTCGGTCCGTGCTAGCACAGCAGCCAGAGCTGAAACAACACCTTCCTCACCTTCAACAGCTAACACTTGTGTTTATCTGTTTAGTGTCATTTTTGTTCTAACTTTGATTTATTTACGAAACCTTTCAGGGAAATCTGTTAACTTGTTTAACTACAGCACAACACAAACAAACAATAATGCCTTCCTACACGCTGTACTACTTCAACCACCGCGGCCGTGCTGAGGTCTGTCGTATGCTGTTCGCAGCCGCTGGCATCCAGTACAATGATCGCAGGATCGATTTCTCAGAATGGAATGGTTTCCGGAACAGTAAGTTACATACATATATATATATATATATATATATATATATATATATATATATATATATATATATAATTTATGTATAAAATCATTTATATTTATCAATTTTGCCAGCAGTGAAATTCCCCATATCTATAGGCATACGCACATGCATACATGCATACGCCCATACATACAAACATGCATACATACATACATACATACATACATACATACATACATACATACATACATATATAAGCACACATACATACATATGCACACATGTACACACACACACACACACACACATATATATATATATGCATACATACATACATACATACACTCGTGTCAATATGATTGTCTATATGTATATCTTTGTATATATGTTTGTGTGTGAGTGTGTGTTGTTTATACATATATGTATGCATGTATATATATATATATATATATGTGTGTGTGTGAGTATGTGTATATACATACATATATATATATATGTATATATATATGTATATGTATATATATATGTATATATATATATATATATATATATATCTATATATATATATATATATATATATATATACATATATATATATATATATATATATATATATATATATGTATGTATATATATATATATATATAATATATATATATATATATATATATATATATATATATAATATATATATATATATATATATATATATATATATATATATATATATATATACACGTACGTTCACGCCTACAAACAAACGCACTTATATGTTTGCTAAGGCTTCATTGCCTTTCTCTGACATTGTGCGAAGAAAAGGAAATTAAATTGTCTCAAGTGTCATAAAAATATGTAAGTGAGCTGTCTAGTCACGAGATTAGATCTTATTGTGTGGAAATATAATTTCACGTAATGTATAATATTTTCAACGATGTAGTGCTGAAGAACGGTAGAATCTCTTGGTTGCAGTTGATAACGCTAATGTTTACGTTTGAATTTCAAATCTCGACCAAGTCAACTTCATTTTCCAGTCTCTGCGTTCGAATAATTACACTTCATCTGAAGGCTTAGGCTATCTTATCGTCGATAATTCAATTTCGGATTTGGAGTATTTCACCAATGTTAGAAATCAATATTTCAAACAATGTTACACACAGCACTCACATCACATATTGGTTTCGATTCTAGTTCGAAGCGCCCTTTCAATTCTTGCATAATGGTGATCTCTTTAGAAATCTATCAAACCAGCACTTCCAGTTACTCTCAAAATACAAACTGTAGGTGTTAGATTAATTAATTAGTTAAGTAGTTGGGTAGAAAAATACGATTATAAAAGTCCTCAAATATTTCTGACACTGTGGCAAAATCCGAAATCATTAATATCTTTAAGGTGAGCTTGCAGAAGCGTTAGCGTGCCAAACAAAATGTTCAGCGAGATCACTTCCGGCATTATGTTCTGAGTTCCAATACCACCGAAGTCGACATTGTTTTCATGCTTTCTGAGGTCGATAAAATAAGTATCAGATAAGTACTGATAAAATACGTATCAGTGATGTAATCGACTTATCCTTTTCCCTCAAAAACTACTGGCGCAGTGTCACACTTCTTAGTAGCATTACGCCCGTTTTTACGTTCTGAGTTCAAATGCCGTTCAGGTCGAATTTACTTTTTATCCTGTAGAGGTCCATATATTAAGTAACATTTGATCACTGGAGTCGATCTACTCGTCTCTTTCTCACCCACAAAATAGCTGGCCTTGCGCCAAAATTTGAAGTCATTAATATTACTATAGGCGGCGAGATGGCAGAAACGTTAGCACGCCGGGCGAAATGCATAGTCGCATTTCGTCTGCCGTTACGTTCTGAGTTCAATTTCCGCCGAGGTCGACTTTATCTTTCATCCTTTCGGGGTCGATAAATTAAGTACCAGCTATGCACTGGGGTCGCTGTAATCGACTTAATCCGTTTG
>NW_021832598.1:45000-55000 GCF_006345805.1 Octopus sinensis | reverse complement strand
AGAGCTTCTGGGAGGTTTGCATTCAATTATGATAATATTTCTATACATGTATAGCGAAAAACACAGATAATTGCATCAATAAATTGAATGATATCATGTATTTGTCTTATATATAATATATATATATACATATATATATATATATGTATATATATATACATATATATGCAAGTATATATATATACATAAACCTACTTGTACGATGTTGCATGTCTAATATATATATATGTCTGTGTACGCATATATGTGTGTATACATATATATATATACATATATATATATATGTTATGTATATATGTGTATGTATATATATATATAATATATATATATATATATATATATATATATCATATATATATGTATGTATATATATATATATATATATATATATATATAATAATATACATATATATGTATGTATATATATACCCAGTTAGTTTTAATAATCACCCACACGGATAAATTGTACTATATGACGTATTTAGATATATATATGATGAATTTTGTTGTATAAATGTATTTTGTCATATATATCTATTTTTGTATTTTGTTATACACACACACAAACATACACATATATATTTATACATAATATACATATGTATATTCTTGTGCGCGCGTGTATACATATGCATGTATATGATATTTATATATACAAATATATGCATATTATATATATATGCATATAAATATATATGTAATATATATATATATATATATAGATATATATATATATATATTTTATGTATACGTGGGGTTCCTATGAAAGGCTTTGAACCTTCAAGGCCTTTGAGCCTGGATGTCTCGAGCCTTCATCAGAAATCTTGTACCATGTTTTAATTTTTTTGAGGCTCAAGATTTTACATGCATCCCTCATATATACATACATACACACACATATGTATATATATATATCTGTGTGTGTGTATAAATATATGTATATATATATATATACATATATATTTATACATATATATACATTTCTTTACACACATACATATATATATAATCCAAATAAAAAGAAGACATCAAAATTCTTTAGCATTCGTTATAATTGTTCCTGTACCAACTCTTTTTACAACGTCAGTTTGTGCTAAATTTCAAAGTGTAAATTTATGTAATATTTAAAGTTTTAGACATTAGGGATGTACTTCATCAGACTTGCATGAAAGGAGCAACTTTACATAGTGTGTCTTCGACATATATTTTTTCTTAATTATATCGGGAGGTTTCTCGACTCAAGGCTTGTCGAAAGAGGTGGCTTCCAACCGAGTAACAAGTATTGCATTTTCTTGGAATTAGACAACCTCAAAGTAGTCTTGTATGTATGCATCGGTATATATATATGGCCGCGAGCTGGCAGAAACGTTAGTGCGCCGGGCGAAGTGCCTAGCCGTATTTTGTCTGCCGTTACGTTCTGAGTTCAAATTCCGCCGAGGTCGACTCTGCCTTTCATCCTTTCGGGGTCGATAAATTAAGTACCAGTTACGCACTGGGGTCAATGTAATCGACTTAATCCCTTTGTCAGTCCTTGTTTGACCACTCTATGTTTAGCCCCTTGTGGGTAGTAAAGAAATAGGTATATGTATATGCACCCGTATGTAAGCCCGTGAATTTCGTGCTTGTGTCACTGTTTTCTAAATTAAGGAAGTGTTCATGTTCGTGATAATTGTCTATTTGTATGTATACGCTTTTACATAGGTTTACATAGAGAGCCTTCGTTTGCTAATTATCTAAAGGTAAGTGGTGAAATATCTAATAATAGTAATGAAAGCACCCGAGATTGACAAGGGGCTAATTAGTAGAAATAGGTGATTATTAAGCGTAAATGGCGTAGAGTATAGCAAATCTGATGTCCAGCCTTCCGTGTGTGCTCACCCTTGTATAAATATTTTACTGTGATGCAGATACAACTGAAAAGTTGAGATTTCTTAAGTTTCTATGTTGAATGAAACTTGTATTGATAATATAACAAGCTATCGTAACGTTATAAATCATTGATAATATTACAATTCAAAACAGATATACAAGAGGGGAAGCGGAATCAATTATTACATGAATGAAATTTTTCTTCTCAAAACCTCTACAATTGTCAACGTTTAATCTATTTCTTTGTGGATACATACATACATAAATATATATATGTGTGTTTGTGTGTGTGTGTGTGTGTGTGTGAGCGTATATGTGTGTGAGTTTGTATGTGTATACACGTACACAGATAAACACATACACACACATATATATATATACACTCTGGAGTATCCACATTTTGTAACCACTTCTTCAGATATATCAACGCTGACCCATTCCTGAAGGTTATCGAAATCATTTGTCCAGTCGATGTAATACGAAGTATTACTTATTAGTTTAATTTGTAGAGGCACTATGCATTAAAGATATATTTATCTATCTGCCTGTCTATCTAAATATATATATATATTCTATGTATCTATCTCTATCTATCTGTCTATCTTTCTATTTAGTTATCTATCTCTCACTCTCTCTCTCTCTCTCTCCTCTCTCTCTATATATATATATATATATATATATATATATATATATATATGTTATATATATATGTTATGTATATATAACTGTAAATGTAATATGGGACAATTATTCGGTAGCCATGATAAAACTCCGAGTTTCGGATGTCGAGGTGGAAATCCACGCCGCCAAATCTTCAGTTATCCGGCCATCGGCTTTTTTTTCCCTTTTTTTCATTTTTTTTTTGCCGGATAACTAAAGAGATGGCGGACTTTTACCATGGCTACCGAAAAATTGTCACATATTACTTTTACAGATAAATTCCTCTATTTACACAATATCGAGGTCTTTTTCATTCTTTTGTTGTCTTACCATCTATATATATATGGAGGCGCAATGGCCCAGTGGTTAGGGCAGCGGACTCGCGGTCATAGGATCGCGGTTTCGATTCCCAGACCGGGCGTTGTGAGTGTTTATTTAGCGGAAACACCTAAAGCTCCACGATGCTCCGGCAGGGGATGGTGGTGATCCCTGCTGTACTCTTTCACCATAACTTTCTCTCACTCTTACTTCCTGTTTCTGTTGTACCTGTTTTCAAAGGCCGGCCTTGTCACTCTCTGTGTCACGCTGAATATCCCCGAGACTACGTTAAGGGTACACGTGTCTGTGGAGTGCTCAGCCACTTACACGTTAATTTCACGAGCAGCTGTTCCGTTGATTCGGATCACCGGAACCCTCGTCGTCGTAACATCCTATATATATATATATATATATATATATATTTTTTTTTTTATATATATATATATTATATGTATGTATATGTATATATATATGTATGTATGTAAGTATATGTATATGTAATCATCAACGTCTGTCTTCTACAGGTTATCACGGTAAAAACAACATCGATATGGCACGCATCGATTACATTTCTGATAGTTTCTTTGATATCATGGATGACTACATGAGGATGTACCATGACAGAGACGGCAGAATGATGGTAGGTTAAACGCTATTGTTTCCTTCTTGATGTAACCATAGTGAAACATGCAGCCACATAGAAGCTGTATGTCTATCTATCTATCTATCTATCTATCTATCTATCTATCTATCTATCTATCTATCTATCTATCTATCTATCTATCTGTCTCTCTCTCTCACACACACACATGCACTCTCTCTCTCTCTCTATATATATATATATATAAGTCAGTAAATGGTGAGGTTTTGTTAGGATGCAGGAGTGGTTCTGTGGTAAGTAGCTTGCTTACAAACCACATGGTTTCGGGTTCAGTCCCACTGCGTTGCACCTTGGACAAGTGCCTTCTACTATAGCCTCGGGCCGACCAAAGCCTTGTGAGTGGATATGGTAGACGGAAACTGAAAGAAGCCCGTCGTATATATCATATATGTGTGTGCGCGTGTGTGTGTGTGTGTTTGTGTGTCTGTGTTTGTGTGTCTGTGTTTTACCCCCTCCCAACATCGCTTGGGAACTATAGAATAAGTACCAAGCTTACAGAGAATAAGTCCTGAGGTCGATTTACCCGACTAAAGGCGCTGCTCCAGCATGGCCGCAGTCGAATAACTGAAACAAGTAAAAGGGTAAAGAGTATATATACACACATATATATATATATATATATATATATAATATATATAAGACATAAACTCAGAGAATCTTGCAGCTACCACAGTATGGGGCTTCTCTGAATCTATATATTACACTACTCATATAAAACCTGATGCCATAGATTGTCGCTTGAGGATCCTTTATGGTTGGACACCTATATGCATTTGGAGCATGCATCGAAGGGCTCCAAACAACCATAATGTTGAAACGCTCGTAAGATCTTTAATACAAACCTGTGTTATACTCATGTTTTACACACTCACAGACACATACACATGTGTACACGTACATACAGATATATTCATATATCTGTATCTACCTTTATGAAATATGAGGCATGAACTTTGATAGTTGCAAAAACTTCGGCACAAATGCCTAACGGTATTCGTCCCCAGTTCTGTGCAAAGTGTATTTGAAATTTTCTTTAATCTGGTAAAGCTCTTGACCCAACGGCAGATGCAGGATGTGGCAATTGAAGTGGGAGAGATAGCTGCAGTACACCAGTACTCGCAGTGGATTGTTGTCTTTGTTTCTCTCACTCCATCTCTCTCTCTCCCTTCCTTCCGCCCTCTCTGTCTCTATCTCTCCCACGACGACGTTCCTTCTGTTTAGGTCTGGATTTTGATTGCCCTCCGAGGTTTAGAATAATAAACACACATCTTATGTAACAATCGCGCACGTAGGACTTCATTTGATGTGTGAAGAAGCAATTTGGATTCGTATTGATGGCCACCTCAGAATAAGGCGTGAATCAACATACAGTCTTAGCTTTTCCCTGTGTACAGCATCATGGGCAAATATCTTCTATTATAGCCACGGGCCGACCAACGCCGTATGATCGAGTTTGGTTGACGCAAACTGTGCATAAGCTTATCGTATATGTGTGAGTGAAAGCGCGTGCGTGCCTGTGTGTGCGTGCGGCTGTGTGTGGCGTATCTTAGAGTTTGGGTTCGTAACCTCTACTGCGTGACAACTGGTGTTGGCTTGTTTACGTTCAGCGTAACGGCGTTTCTGTAATGGAACCGACCGTATAAGAAGCAGAGTTTACGACTAAATAAATGTATAAATGAATAAATAAGCAAAAAAAAAGTGTCGATTTGTTCTGATGAATCCTTTCTTTCAAAGTGTTGCCCCACCTTTGCCACAGTTCACGATAAGAACTGAACAACATAAGAGATAAAAATAATACACACACACATATATATATATATATATATATATATATAATATATATATATATATATATATATATATATATATGTATGTATGTGTGTGTGTGTGTGTGTTGTGTCTGTGTGTGTGTATAGTAAAGCTGTTGTCCGTACCAATACGCTTGAATCACATTCGGACCTATGAAAAAGCTACTCACTGCCTTTTATCACGGAAAATATATCCTGTTTGTTGACAAATGGTATGTATACATCTATATCAGTTCGCAGCGTTAGCTACGAAGACCGTGATATGTAAGAATTCGGAGTAGCTATCTCCTCCTCGGTCACAGACACCAGGTGGTCGGCACTACAAGCTGATTGAAAAGATGCTTGCATCTTACGGTCTGGGTAGGTAGCGATGCGAACTGATATACACGCCATTTGTCAAAAGACGGGATATATTTTACCGTGCCAAAATGCAGTATGTATTTTGTTCACCGGTTCAAACGTGCCTCAAGTATATTCGAACTGATGATAGCATAACTATTTCACTCATCACTGCATAGCGCCCCCGCATCTGTAACACTCACAGATAAATATCTATGAGCGCACTTAGCCATGAGCTGTCAACTCACTCTTGTCCTTTATTCAAAATAGATACAGTCTTCTATTCTGAGATTTAGTAGTTGATAAAGAGAATAATGAATGAGAAATTAATTACAATCCCTTACAACCCTATGACCCCACTATGCTCCATGTGATTCTTAGCTGTGTAGTCTATTCTTAGCTACAACAGCGGCAACATAAATGTCTTCCCTCTTCTTCCTCTGTTAAAATATTTGAGAAAAATTATTTTAATGTGCCCTAGTTGTTAAAATTCCATTTATTTATTGGTGCAACTGAAGATGGCACTGTATTTCAATTGATGTAATGATTACATTGTTCAATTAAGTGGAGCCTCTTGAAACGGTCGTTCTGCATCACAACTTAATAGCGTGTTGCTTATTTTGATTTTATTCACATTCGAGCTGTGCTGATAATACCGGACTAACTTGGTGCTTCAACTTAAGTACCTAATTCAACTGAATCTCAATTTTATGTGTGTGTATATGTGTGTATGTGTCCGAGCGCTGAATTTTAAAGGTCAGCTAAGGAAATCTGCATGTGTAGCAAACCGTGTAGAACAAAACAGCAGTACAAGGAAATAAAATGTCAATCCCTTTATAACAGCAACCCCTTTAACAATACCAAGAATCACTATCCCAATACATCTACTGATTAAAAGCAGTCTGCCAATGGCCCTTCAACAACAATACACCCTGATAAGCTCAGTGACTACTACTGAATTTAGGCCACAACAGACAGAAGGGGTGTTGTTGAAACCAAGGATTTTAAACTTACGGAGACAATAGTTGCGTATCGCCTTAGAAAACACAACTAGATCTCATTATGCAAGGAAAGAGTTACATAATCAAGTACCTGCATTCCTAGAGAACAACGTCGCGTGGAAACAACTGTAGTGATTAAAAAATAAATGTCCAGCCGTACCCCTTCTTGTTGAATCCATTTTTTTCTGTTATATGTTCACACACGACAGGTGCCCAAGTGCAAACCTGGAAGTACATACTATATTACTACTAGATAGCACAGGGTAAATCAGAAGGTGGACGAGTTTTATACCGTACACTTCTACGTTCTTAACAGAATATACAATAACTATATATATATATTCATACACGCAAGTACTCACACACATACACACTCACACACACACACACGCACACATCTATTTATCAAGAAATTAAAGCCACTTATAATATAACGGTTTAGTGCATTGTATATCTAATTTATACTTCGGACCTCATTTTTTTAATGTGGTAAGAATGCTGTCATATTGTACATTTGTTACGATGTTACAATCGATACATGCATGTTTTTAATTTCCTTTGCAGTGGGACAGAATGTCTGACATGCGTCAACGTTACACTGATCTTGATGGTAGAATGGTAAGAACTTTTAGATATTTTGTTGTTTCACACTCTAATAAGATATTGAGTACTTCTATGCACATATCTATCTGTTTATTTCTCTGTTTGTCTCTCTGTCTGCCAATCTATCTATCTATCTATCTATCTATCTATCTATCTATCTATCTATCTATCTATCTATCTATCTATCTATCTATCTATCTATCTATCTATCTATCTATCTATCTGTCTGTCTGTCTATCTGTCTGTGTATATATCTAGCTATCTATTTATCTATCTATCAATCTATCTCTCTGATTCCTATTTAATACATTCGATTAATTAATTTCACCTTCACATAATTTCTGTCGCATACGTCAAAGTTAAGGTACAAACAACATACAGTAACACTTAAATACGCATGCAAACACATTGCATATGATAATTATACATCAGATGAAATATATAAAGACATTTAACAACACTATTGAGTCTGCGTAACCAGCTTCGTATTTGCTCTGTATGCAAGGCTTGTTCGCTACTCTGTTGACATATATTCACTTCAACTGGCAGCAGAGTGGGAACATGTCCACTTTTGTGAGCTGGGAAAGGATTTTGCTGGAGAGGAAAAACGTAAACAAGAAATATATTTGATAATTTACTTCAAATAATCTGATAAATGCAAGGTTAAAGACTTTGACTAATGTACTACCAATGTTATTGGTATTTCTCGATGGTGTCATACAGACTTATATATTTATGGCAGATCTATCTAGGACAACCTTCCTCTCGTGCGATCATAGTACAGTGCAGGGTCATCTTAGCAGTATTATAGGCCCCCAGGCAATTCATTGCACTAGGCCTTAGAATATTTATTAAATCACAGCAAGCCGTCACACGTACGTATATTAGAACTGGGTCTCTAGACCCGAGAGACCCCCTGGCAACTGCCCAGTGTGCTCATACCTTAAGATGAAACTGGTACAAGAAAGTGGGTTATAAATCTGGCTCTGAAACATTTGCATCAATATAGATCATACGACAGGGTTTGCCAACGAATCCTAATAGCTTCATGGTTATACCTTTAGTCTTAGCTTCGTTTTCAGGGATTGGATCGTTTTAATTTAAGTACAGCTCAGTTCGGTTTTACTTCGATCATTGGTCCTGCTAAATGGCTACATACGGAAGATGTTTTACATTACACTATACATCAGATAGGTTTGTCCCATTTAAACACTATTATAGATGTTGACCCTTGAAACTGCACTGCAACAGTATGATGTGTAAGGAGCACTCAGTTCCAATTTTATTATCGAGAATTGTGCTAACATACGTTGACAACAACATCATCATTCTGAGGAACAGCTCAGTAATCGAGGCCATAGACATATATATTAAAGGATTGCAAAATTGTGACGTAAGAGGAAGTCGTTAATTGTCAACGATTATTTTCTTGTAGGATTTATCATGCTTTCGCTAATTGTCTTAGTTGACTATGTAATCAATAATAGACATAGTCACTCATTCGACTCTCTTGACTCTCCCGACTCTCCCGACACTCTCGACTCTCTCGATCATCCCACTCTTGACCCAACGTCAGATGCAGGATATGGCAATTGAAGTGGGAGAGACAGCTGCAGTAATACCCGGCTTCTACACACTTTCAGCTGAGTAGACTAAAGCAACTTGAAAATAAATTCAATGCTCAGAGACACTTCGCATTGCTCTGTCTAGTAATCAAACTTTCTGTATTATAATTGTGAGCTAAACACAATGACCACTAAGCCACACACACATTGAAGTATGTGGAGGCACATGGCCTAGTGGTTAGAGCAGCGGACTCGCGGTCGAGGGATCGCGGGTTCGAATCTCAGACCGGGTGATGTGTGTGTTTATGAGCGAAACACCTAAGCTCCACGCGGCTCAGGCAGAAAGTAATGACGAACTCCTGCTGATTCTTTCGCCACAACTTTCTCTCACTCTTTCCTCCTGCATCTTGCAGCTCACCTGCGACAGACCGGCGTCCCGTCCAGGTGGGGAATCTATACGCCGAGGAAACCGGGAAACCGGCCCTTATGAGCCCGGCGTGGCTCGAGATAGAACAAACCGAACACACATTGAAGTGATAGCAGAAGCATGCAATAAAGAGAACGCATCAGCTATTACAGCTCAGTACCAAGCAAGGTTCATAGTCGGCCAGCATCTGTTTCTGCACTAAACATGCTGTTCAGATGCTTGATACCTAATTATACAAAATTACGAGCAGGTAGTCAGTCACATACAGAATAATGCAATAGATGTCGCAGGTGCTTAATATGTTATCGCCTAACAGTTATGTCATGAGCTATCCTGTCTCTGATATGATTATATATTTTGGCCTTACTCTTCTTGAGGAAGAAACGAACTCCACTCTTCAGATGGTTTAGCTGTCAATCAACTTCTGCTTGGAATGCTCGGAATGCCATAGCTGATGATATCCAGGTACAAGATAAAGCTGAGAAACCTACAAAGAACCCTGAACGGTTATCAGGTGTAGTCATAGTTTGTCATGCAAATGATCACATAGTTCATTAATGCTTTGACGAATGTGCAATCGATGGACAAGCGTAAATGAAAATTGAGTGTGTGGAATGCTGTGAAGGTATCGCAGCTGTCTATTAGTCGTGAAATGCAGTCATTGAAACTTCAGCAATTGCATCATTCTACAGAGAGTTAGTAACGGTGACTAGTGAATATATTAAAGGGTTCATCATCAACATCATCAT
>NW_021832598.1:20000-40000 GCF_006345805.1 Octopus sinensis | reverse complement strand
AAAAAGAAAGAAAGTGAGAGAAATAATGAGAAACGAAGAAAAAAAAAGATGGAAGGAACTATTAAAATATTAATTAGTCAATTTATATTTAAAGTTCTCTTTGGTGTACGATCGATATAAATATGGCTATTACTTTCGATAGTACTGAAGAGCAAAAATGATAACTATGTATATACTGGCATGTATATATATGTATATATATATATATATATATATATATATATATATATATATATATATATATATATATATGGCTGTATTGATATATTGATATCATGGAGGTACATCACGGGTGCATAAAATAATAAAATACTTTGAGCAAGATAATAAAATACATTTTTTGTGTTTTTATTTATGTTGTTGCCCTTAATTTTGTTTGCTCTATGCATTAACGATTATGATGAGGTTGGTGACGATGACGAAGACGATGTTGATGATAATGGGTTGGTGTTGATGATGATGATGGCGATGATGCTGCGGCTGCCACTGACGATCATAATTATGGTGATGGAAATAATGGTGAGGACTAACCATGTGTGTCGAGTGTGAAACATCAACATGTTTATTAGCAGTGCTAGGTCTTTCATTAATTAAAAAAAGAATTGAAAGCTACCTGTATATTACTATATATATATATATAAATTTGTGTGTGAGTGGTTGCTAAGAACTAGGCTGTGTCTTTGGTTGGATGCGTATCAACCTTAACTGAATGCCAAAATATTCTTCTTCATACCAAGACGGGGATGCCGATATTTGACCAAACTTGAAGCTAGAAGTCCAAAAGCAGGAATATTTACAGCAAAGTATCTAACTAGATGCTTGAAAAATCTTGCGCATCTCCCGCCCATCTACTGCCCAACTACTGCCCATCTACTGCCCACCTACTGCTCATCTACTTCCTGCCTACTTCCCATCTACTGCCCTCCGTCCTGCTGCCCATCTATTTCCCACCTACATCCCATCTACTGCTGTTTAACCCTTAAACAGTGGGAAAGAGGTGCATGAATCTGTGTCAAACATGGGGAAAAAATGGAAAATCTATTTTACCGAAGGGTAATTTTTATAATTAACTTTACTTAAATAAGTACAAAAACTAAAATAATTGTTAGTCCCTTGATAAAGAAATTTACAGTCTCATTATAGAAAAGTGTCTTAAAAAATTTATTTCCCTTTGGTGATGGCCTTATCCGTACAAAAGTTTTGAAACAAATTCAGTGTTCAATGTTCTCTAACGAAACGAATGAGTCCACCGTTTAAGGGTTCAACGACAAATTAACCTCGTCGAGATTTTAACTCAAACCGCAGAGAGCAAGAACATATTCTAGGCAACATTTCTAATGGTACAGACAATCCATCGCTATTTTTTAAGCGACCACATTATGTTAGGTGCATATAGAAAGTGGCGGAACTTTACAATCTCGTGGTTTCAAGCTCCATCCCACTGCGCAGCATCTTGGGCAAGTTGCATCTAGTAGGGAAGTTGTTTGTGCATATATATATATATATACATATACATACACTTTATATGTGGATTAACAAGGGTGCGATTTGTTTCATTAGGAGAAATTTCTCAATTATCAAGTTTTTTATACTGGACGTTGTTGCTAGTCTCCATCTTGGGTCAAAGCACAACGAAATCAGACGGTATCACACGGAAATTAGTGATAACATAAATATCATTGTTGAAGGTTCTTGACTTTTTTGGTTATATGAAACAATTGCAGATGTAGAGATAAATTTGAATAGTGAAATGCCGCTGAACATTTTGTACGGCGTGCTAACGATTCTTCCAGCTTTGTGCCTTTGATTACCTTAATCTGTTCTACTTTAGTCACATGTTCTGAAATTTTTAAGAGAGAGAGAATAAGTTGATTACATCGACCCCAGTCCTCATTGGTCCCGAAAGATATATAAGCAACGTCAACATCGGCCTAATTTGAACTCAGAACGCAAATATGGACTTAATGCTGGTAAGCATTTGTCTGACGTGCGAACGATACTGCTACCTCGCCATGTTCGATTTCCTTACTAAGGATTTCCCTTTATTTTTTGTTCAGTGTTAATGATTTCTTTCCTTAATAATAATAATAATTGTTCACAACTATCATGTTCAAAACATTATCGATAATGATGCTGAAAAATCAATGAGTGCCATTATCAAGGAACTTCAGGTATCAGAACGCATTTTCAAAACTGTGGTGTACGAGGACGTTAGATATAAATGTTACGTAGCGAGAAGAGGCCAGTTCCTGCCTGCAAAAACAGTAGAAAACCGTTTGATCCGTGCCAAGTTGTTACTTAAAATTATATATCTTCACGAACATGGCATGCTTTGCCTAAGGCAAAAATTAAAACCAGATGATAGAGAGATGATTATGTACAGATCGTACTGGTGTTCCCAGACTGAAGCATACCACATTTCCAGTAACAGATGCATACAACATTTCCAGTAATGGTAATGGTTTTAGAAGTGTTGAGTAACGAAAGTCATGCCATGCCATCTGACATCTGTTAGAATTAATGCTGCTGAATACATTGAGATGCTGGAGACTCTAATTAATCCCTCGATGGATGAAACACTTTGCAGAAGGATACAAGTCTATGAAAAATACTCAGAGCCTTCCACGAAGCTCATGTAGGAAAAGTCTGCATATCAGATAATATTTGTGATGATTTAACACCAAACACGGAGCTTCAAAACTCCATATTTATAACTTAGGGACAACTTCATTTGGAACATTGCCGAAAGGGGACCAATCGTATCCTCACAGTACTATAACTTTTCTGAAGGCTGCCATTTTCCAAGTGATATCTGAAATAAGTAACAAGCATCTCATACAGGTATGGCAACGATTCTGGTCCCGGACCGAATCAATAACCGATGTCGAAGGTAGATTAATAAAGTAAACTTATGAGAAATTTTACCGAGACCATGCGTACACATTTTTATTAATTAAAATGCATTTGATCTTTCCGTCTCTACTGTTATTAAATTACCAAATATGTCCTCACATATGTTTCGTGCACTGCTCACGCTCTTTTGTCTTAATAACGGTCAATCACGCAGTAATTTCCCTTTGTATAACGGTAATTTTTTATAGTATTTTTCCGATGGCCAGATAACTGAAGAGATGGCGGCGTGGATTTCCACCTCGGCATCCGAAACTCGGAGTTTTATCATGGCTATTGAATAATTGTCACATATTACATTTACAGATAAATTCCTCAATTTACATAATATCGAGGTCTCTTTCATTCTTTTGTTGTCTTACCATTTTTATACATGTGTGTGTGTATATATATATTTGTTGTCTTGCTATTTTTATCAATATATATATATACGTATGTATGTATGCATGTATGTATGTATGTATGTATGTATGTATGTATGTATGTATGTATTTATGTATGTAAGTATATTTATATAATCTACGCAGTACAAACAGTACAAAGTTATAAAGATGAGAGCTCCTAATAGTTTCTTGCTGTGGACACGTGTCTAGGCAGATTTTATAACATGCCTTATGCCTCTAAGCAGTTTTTCATGCTCTGAGTACATGGTCTGTTCTATTAGGAAATCAGGGTTCGGGTACATAAGAAACTACTAGAAAAAAAAAAAAGCACAGAAGAAAGCGAGAATATTTTGTGCAAAAAGTGGAAGACTTAATAAAAGAAGCATCAATGTTAAGGTGGCAAGCTGGGAGAGCCGTTAGCACACCGAGTAAAATACTTCAGCCGCATTTCGCCCATCGTTAAGTTCTGAGTTCAAATTCCACCGAAGTCGACTCTCTTAGGCGGCGAGGTAACAAAATCGTTAGCAAACTTTCAGGGTCGATAAAATAAGTACCAGTTGAGTACTAGTGTTCATGTGATCGACAAATCCCTTTCTCCAAAATTTCAGGCCTGGTGCCTATATTAGAAAGCTGGCAGAAGCGTAAGCAGGCCAGGTAAAATGCATAGCATCATTTCGTCCCACTTACATTCTGAGTTCAAATGCCACCGAGGTCGACCTTGCATTTCATCCTTTCGGGACGATAAAATAAGTATCAGTTACGTACTGGAGTCGATGTAATCTACTGTTTCTCTCCCACAAAATTTAAGATCTTGTGCTTTTAGTAGGAAGGATTATTAATTTTGCCGGGGTCGACTTTGGCTTTCATCCTTGACGGGTTGATTAAGTACCGGTGAAACATTAAAGACGATGTAACCTACTTTTCCCCACACCCCAAATTTCAGACTTTGTGCCTATAGCAGAAAGGATTATTAATATTATTATTATTATTATTATTAGTAGTAGTAGTAGTAGTAGTAGTAGTAGTAGTAGTAAGTAGTAGTAGTGGTGGTGGTGGTGGTGGTGGTAGTATTAGTAGTAGTAGTAGTAGTAGTAGTAGTAGTAGTAAAGTCGTTGTCATTATTCCGATCAATAGCTACAATCCAAACAGCATGTGTTAAATTAATTAATGTCAATTGTTTACATTTCCATCCCATGACAAAAACAGAACTTAGAATAGCGTATTATTGGAGATAAGAAAGTGATATTGTGATAGCTACGCCATCACCTACGGCTAACATTATAAATCTGTTTTTTAAATTCCTTTCTATTTCCATCGCTCATATTATTATCACTGACGTTTCACTGAAGACTAAGCATGTTCTGTCTTTATTCTCTTCGTTTATAGTCATATTGGAAGTACTACATCACCGAAAGTTCGTCAATCAGTTTGATTTTTGCACACGTTTTTTAAATTCTGGTCGTTAGTATTTTTTTTTTCATTTGTATTAGTATTTTCATTTCCCCGAAGATTTGACATTCCGATTTGCATTTTTCCATCTTCCTGTCAACAACTATTCTCCTGTCAATATAAATTAATGAATACATACATACATACATACATATATATGTGTCTAGTATATATGTATATATATATATATATATATATATATATATGTATATGTATCTATACAATATGTTACATTACTCGGTAGTCAAGATAAAACTCTGAGTTTCAGATGCCGAAGTGGAAATCCACAACACCATCTCTTCGGTTATCTGGCTATTTGAAAACGTTATGAAAAATACCCTTAAAAATGAAGGGAATTACTCTGTTATAACTCTGCTTTGCCTGTGTACTTATACATCGCTCGCATTTTTTCGTCATAAAAATTATATAAAAAACATAAAATATATAAAAATATATAAAAATATATAAAATCTTCTAAATCTTCTTGGGACATTACACAGAAAGCATGTTCTATCCGTTTTCTTTAGGGGACCAAAAACGTAACAGAAATTAGTCACATGTGGGCATGATCCGAAAAGCTCTGTCCTTGTATTTAGACATGTGGTAGGGTCTAAGCTGCTTTTCCAGATAGCCATCTCTCCATGTCGCATAAACCGCACCTTCCGCTGCCGTTGGTATAGGCTTACATCTGGCCAAAATCTTCCATTGTATGTTATAATCGACCCTTTATCTCTTAAAGACCAAATATGATTGGATAATTGTGTCGCTTTTCTTTTGTTCCAGTGCCTAAAGCTCAAAGTGTGGTTATTGAACCTGGCCTTGAAATTACCCTCTGTCAGGCCCACGTATTTCTTCGTCGAAACGGTGTCTTTAGTGGTTATAGAGTTTACGGTAGCTTCATATATGATGGTCTTGGACATGCAAGCTCCATTTAGCGGGCACAATTCTTTATTCCTGCATGAACATTAAGTTATATTAATGTAGGTTCATGCCATCCCCCCATAGTATTCAAAAATTTAGTTAAAAATATTAGTAAGAGGATTTCTAGCCTCTCATCTAATGAGGACATCTTCAATAGCGTTGCCCCAGTTTATAATAAAGCTTTAAAAGATAGTGGTTTTAGCGAAAAAATAAAATATACACCTATCACCAGCCCAACAATAAGGAAAAGGAATAATAGAAATAGGAAGGTCATCTGGTTTACCGCCCCCTTACTCACCCGAGGTGGCCTTCAATATAGGTAAATATTTCCTAGCACTGATAGATAGACATTTTCCAGTTAACAATGCTTATAGGAAACTCTTCAATAGACACAATTTAAAATTAGTTTTAGTTCAACTACCATTTTAAAAACATAATCAATCATAACATACAAAAAACACAAGAAGAAAACAGCTGTTCATGCAGGAATAAAGAATTGTGCCCGCTAAATGGAGCTGCATGTCCAAGACCATCATATATGAAGCTACCGTAAACTCTATAACCACTAAAGACAACCGTTTCGACGAAGAAATACGTGGGCCTGACAGAGGGTAATTTCAAGGCCAGGTTCAATAACCACACTTTGAGCTTTAGGCACTGGAACAAAAGAAAAGCGACACAATTATCCCATCATATTTGGTCTTTAAGAGATAAAGGTGTCGATTATAACATACAATGGAAGATTTTGGCCAGATGTAAGCCCTATACCAACGGCAGCGGAAGGTGCGGTTTATGCGACATGGAGAGATGGCTTATCTGGAAAAGCAGCTTAGACCCTACCACATGTCTAAATACAAGGACAGAGCTTTTCGGATCATGCCCACATGTGACTAAATTTCTGTTACGTTTTTGGTCCCCTAAAGAAAACGGATAGAACATGCTTTCTGTGTAATGTCCCAAGAAGATTTTATATATTTTTATATATTTTTATATATTTTATGTATTTTTATATAATTTTTATGACGAAAAATGCGAGCGTGTATAAGTACACAGGCAAAGCAGAGTTATAACAGAGTAATTTCCTTCATTTTTAAGGGTATTTTTTCATAACGTTTTCAAATAGCCAGATAACCGAAGAGATGGTGTTGTGGATTTCCACTTCGGCATCTGAAACTCAGAGTTTTATCTTGACTACCGAGTAATGTAACATATTGTATAGATAAATTTCCTCTATTTACATAATATTGAGGTCTCTTTCTTTCTTTTGTTATCTTACCGTTTTATCAATATATGTATATGTAAATATATGTATATATATTTATATATATATATGTGTGGTGTGTGTGTGTGTGGTGTGTGTGTGTGTGTGTGTGTGTGTGTGTGTGTGTATAGATCGCCATGATAGATCGCTAGCCACTACACATTTTTATTTTCTCTCCTTGTTTCTTTCTGTGTTCCTTTCTGTGGAAGAACGTAGGCTCGAAACGTTAAAGACTTTTTCACTTCCCAAGTGTTATACTAGTACATCTGCTTGTCGTCTACACCACCTATCTTCGTCTTTCGTTTTTTTGTGAATTCTCCCTATATGTATATATATACATACATACGAGCAAAACCCCTCTCGTCCAATGGAAGGTGCTGAGTTGTCAAACATTTAAACCAAATTTTCTGAAAACAACTTGTCCGACCGTCCCGTAGGCCTCCCCTTTGAGAAACACTGATTTAACCTAAATTTGAGACACCGGCAAAAGAAGAAATAAAGATAGACTTTTTTCTATTCGAAACGATTTTATTCACACAAGTATGCAACCGAAGGGTTTAAAGTACCAGTAAGTACATCGCAACAGCTGATATACTTGCACGTACAAATGCACGTTACCACAGCTTTATCGATCGTATTCTCACCTGGAATCGATTTCTGTAATTTATTCAAGACTTATACACGCCCTTATACCGTCGGTATCTACATATCAAATTTGAGCGCAATCAGATGGAGGATGCCCGAACTAGAAACTGTTTTAGATGATCAATGGGCAAAAATTCGTTTAAAAACCATTCAAAATTTGTCCATACCTCGTAGAATTCCAGCTGTAATTATTACCAAAGCTGGTCCTACCCCATATTAAAATAAATTTGTTTGAAATTGTAAGGTGGCTCCATTATTTTGTCCAACCCCTGTATATGAAAGTGTGTGTGTGTGTGTACATAATTCCTGCTTGCTGGCGAGTGACGAGTGACACTTTTCAGACACAACTAGAACTGGTTAAAGCGAGATAACTCCATCTCACCTATATGTGGTGTGGCACTTAAAAGTCTTTTGTTTCAGGTTTTTTTTAAACCCTGCTACCCAAGACAGTTTCTTACCTCCATTTGTAAAGATCTGTGCTTCCGGCTAGCATGTCTATCGAGTCGCGTATGCCGTTAAGTTCAATAATAAGCGTGAACCAATGTCAATCTTCCACCGGCTACTTTAAATATATGTGTTTGTATGTGAACGCATGCATGTGTTTGTATATGTCTGTGTTTATATATATATAATATTATATAATATATATAATATATATATATATATATATATAATATATATAATATATATATATACGTCTCGCTTTTATCCTTCGAAACGTAGAGTAGATGAAACCATAGCGACTGAAGAAGGGGTTTTTTCTTTGTGTTAATTGTCCTGTACTCCATTTTTTGTTGTTTTTAAAAAATGTCCAGTTCCTTTGGTTTGTGTCTATGTTTTCGTTTCTCATTGTGTTCGACGTCCCTTTGGTGTCCTGTACTCATATATGCGTGTATATGTACATGTAGAGGTAGGTACGTACATATATGTTTATATATATGCATATGTTTTATTTCATTTATTAATATATATATGTAATATATTATATATATATATATATATATATAATATATATATATATATATATATATATATACATATATATATATATATTGTTATATTTCGGAATGGTCATATTGCCAGTTTAGCCATATCTGTTTCAACACACGACTTCACATAAAAAATCTTGCACAACAAATATTTAAACGTATATATATATATATATAATATATATATATATATATATATATATATATATATATATATATATAGATAGATAGATAGATAGATAGATAGATAGATAAATGATAAATGATAAATATGTAATGAACTTCAGTAGCTCACAGTTGTTTCTGCTACAACATGCAATGCATTCATAATCCCGTGCTTGGGTATCACACTGTAGCTTCATCGGAGCTTCAAAAATCTAAACCTACGTGGTAGAAATACAAGCATGGTAAATCTAACTATGTCTCCGTAGACTGAAAAGATGATGAACAGCTTTAATCGATTTTCGAACCTTATTGGGTTCTCATCCAAGGGGTGTACATCATTTGACAAATCCCGCCAAAATAAAGCAGTATCTTCGCAATTTCCGTGTACAAAATGCACTCATAAGCCATTAGTCGGCCGTGATGCGTTGCATAGGGACTGCTCCTGAGGCTACATCGTTCTCGTTACCAAGCCAGTCTCTTAACCACAAAGCTATGCCTATGTTGTTTGTTTATTGTTTTTTGGGGGTTTTTTAAAATTCTTTTTTATTTTATATTCATTTTTTTTTTTTTTGCTAGCTAACTTGTTATCAAGTACGTTAGGCTATCGAACATTCAAGGAATATAAAGATTCGTTTTCGTTATGCCACTGGTGAAGGCTATAGATATTTTTTAATGCTATTATGACAACGCTATCATTACAAACATTACAAACCACAAAATAAGCAAAGAATAGGGGATTGAACAGGAGATGACAAAAACAGGAGCAATTTCATTAGATTATGCTAATACCAGGGAGGTAACTCTTAAACATAATCTGCTTCCATTGAAACGTCAATAGGTGAATGTTAGAAGGCGGCGAGCTGCCAGAAACGTTAGCATGTCGGGCGAAATGGTTAGCGGTATTTCGTCTGTCGATACGTCTGAGTTCAAATTCCGCCGAGGTCGACATTGCCTTTTATCCTTTCGGGGTCGATAAATTAAGTACCAGTTACGCACTGGGGTCGATGTAACCGACTTAATACCTATGTCTGTCCTTGTTTGTCCCCTCTGTGTGTAGCCCCTTGTGGGTAGTAAAGAAATAGGTATTTCGTTCTGAGTTCAAATTCCGCCGAGGTTGACTTTGCCTTTCATCCTTTCGGGTTCGATAAATTAAATACCAGTTACGCACTGGGGTCGATGTAACCGACTTAATACCTATGTCTGTCCTTGTTTGTCCCTTCTGTGTTTAGCCCCTTGTTGGTAGTAAAGAAATAGGTATTTCGTCTGCCGTTACGTTCTGAGTTCAAATTCCGCCGAGGATGACTTTGCTTTTCATCCTTTCGGGGTCGATTAAATAAGTACCAGTTAATCACTGGGGTCGATGTAATCGACTTAATCCCCTTGTCTGTCCTTGTTTGTCCCCTCAATATTTAGCCCCCCTGCGGGTAATAAACAAATAAACGCTTAGCGGATTTCGTCTGCCTTTGCGCTCTGAGTTCAAATTCCATCGAGGTCGACTTCGCCTTTCTTCCTTTCGGGGTCGATAAATTAAGTACCAGTTGCGTGCTAAGATCGATCTAATTGATTGCTCCCCACTACCCTAAAATTTTCGGGGCTTTTACATAGAGTAGAAAAGAATATGTGAATGTTACAAGACTCAGTGTGATAATTTACAAGACTCAGTGGGATAATTAGAATGTGGTTGTGAATACATGTAGGTGATGTGTGTGTGTGTGTGTGTGTGTTTTACATAATTATTTATGTATAAATATGTAGATATATGCACATGTATATTCTTTATTTATACAAAATACACACACACACACACATATGCGTATATATGTGATGTGTGTGTGCGGGTCTCTGTATATCACTATACATACTTACATACATATGTATATATATATATACATATATATATATATAAACACACGCACGCACGCACGCACGCACGCACTCACACACACACACACACACACACACACACACACACACACATACATATATATATATATATATATATATAAATACATATATTTGTAAACATGTGTCAGTATGTTGGGGTGAGGAGGGGATGACAACGCTTTTGTCGCGAAAGGAAAAGAAACTTAATAAGATTCTAAAACGAAAAAAGAAAAAAGAAAAACATAAAGCAAAACGGGAAGTGTGAATGACTGTAATGTCTAAAAGTAAAAATACCATAAAAAGCAAAAGCGAAAAACAAAAGACCAAAACTCTTAATTCAATAACAATGCCAACATTAAAACTAAATGCAGTTCCAGCAACAACAGTAAAAACTAAAACAAAATACCACATACCTCCTTCCCATTCGCTTTCCCCCCTGTTTACTAAAAGAATCAGCACTGTTGCATTCATTCATGTATATTGGAACGTAGGTGTAAAGATTTGAATGGTCATTTGAGAAAGCAAACACTTGCATGTTGTACCGCGGTCACAGTGAAAAGGAGAGCAAATAGGGTGTAGAAAATTAAAAAAAAGAAGCTAGCGAAATAGTAGAGAGAAAGAGTAGAGAGACTGAACTAGTAGACATAGAGAGAAAGAAGAGGTGGTAAGAAAGACAAACAGTTTGGTTGGTACATAGATAGATTGATAGATAAATAGATAGGCAGAGAGACACAGAACCATATAGGCGAATAGATAGATAGATAGATAGATAGATAGATAGATAGATAGATAGATAGATAGATAGATAGATAGATAGATAGATTGATAGATAGATAGATAGATAGATAGATAGATAGATAGATAGATAGATAGATAGATAGATAGATAGATAGATAGATAAATTTCTAGAGGTTCTAAGAGACAAACGGAATACAATTACGATGCAGGAATATACATTACATTATTTCAATAGGCGCGGCCGAGCTGAAATATGTCGTCTGCTTTTTGCACTGGCTGATATTCCTTACACCGATAAACGTATCGACTTTTCCAAATGGGATAGCATGAAAAACAGTAAGTAGATAATATTCTTACAATCTTCATACAATATGCTTTTTCTTCCTGGAATATTTCCTTGTTTTCATGCTTTTTTTCATATACCACCTAATAAATTTTCTTTTTCAAGTATGTATGTATGTATGTGTATGAATACATGCATACATACATACATACGTACATACATACATACATACATACATACACACCTCTTACCTTTTATTTTATTTTATTTTTTTAATTATTTGTTTCAGTCATTTGACTGCGGCTATGTTGTGGCCCCGCCTTGAAAGGTTTTAGTCGAACAAATCGACACCAGGACTTCATTTTTAAGTCAATTGCTTATTCAATCGTTTTTGTTTTTTTGTTTTTTGCCGAACCGGGGACATAAGTATTCCAAGGCTGCTTGTCAAACAAGGGTGGGGACAAACAAAGGCACAAAGACACGTGCAAACATAGATGTATACATAGATATATATACGACTGCCTTTTTTTCATTCTCTGTCTACCAAATCCAATCACAAGGCTATATATATATATATATATATACACAAGTATACACGCGTACACAAACGTACACACGCACACACAAACACAAACTCACACACGCACATACACACAAACACACATCATATCTCCTGTTTTATCAAATCGTTTTTTCGGACAAACTGTTTTTGCATGGGACCAACCAGTTTTGACCCTTGGATTGGGACTTCGTTTCCAGATCATAAATACAAAGCCACGGTTAATGTAAAACATAGCAATTAGATTTATGATTTTGCGGTCATACTTCGCTGTAAAACGACACTCACACACATACTTGCATACACGCCCATATGTACTTACCGATATATATATATATATATATAATATATATTTTTTATAACATATTATAATATTTTATACAAAAATAAATATAAGAGAGTGGTCACTATTTATTTATTTTGTATAAAATATTATAATATGTTATAAAATATTATAATAATCCAGGTTTCTCGGGGTACTGGGCCACTTGGTGTTGAATAGGTATACTATTAAATTAGTATCTAATTCTCTCACCCTTATTAATTAATAATATATTATAGTATATATATATATATATTATATATATATATATATATATATATATATATATATATATAATATATATATATATATATATATATATATATATATACATACATATACATATATATATATATATATATATATACATATACATATATATATATATATTATATATATTATATATATATATATATATATATATATATATATATATATATATAATACATATATAATATATATACATATATATATATATATACATATATACACACCGAATTATATATATATATATATATGTATACATATATATATAATATATATATATAAACACACATGCAAACACAGACACATAACACACACACATATATAAGTCTCTGAGTGTTCGTGTAATGAATTCTATCTACCACTTACTTGTTGGCAACTGGTGTTCATTTGCTTACAACCCCGTAAACTAGCAATTCTGCAAAGGATCCCGATTGAGATCATAACAGGAGTAGCTTTGCTCGACAAATCCCTTCCAGCTAATGTTCCAACATGGCCGCATTTTCAAAGCTGAAAAATAATAAAATATAAAATCCAGAATACCTTGGAGTATGCTACCAGTTGCACATTGTGTGATTAGTAGTAAAACACGTGTGGTGTCGTATATTTTCTCTGTAGGTATCAATCATATTAAGATTCTTGTTCAGGCTCTTCCTTATAAAATGTGCTCTATGCTTTTTTAGAGGAGGCGCGTGGCTTAGTGGTTAGGGCGTCAGCATCATGATCGTAAGATTGTGGTTTCGATTCCTGGACCGAGCGACGCGTTGTGTTCTTGAGCAAAACACGTCATTTCATGTTGCTCCAGTCCACTCAGCTGGCAAAAATGAGTAACGCTGCAATGGACCTGGCGTCCGTTCGGCTGGGGAACTCATACGCCATCGAAACCAGGAAACCGGGCCCATGAGCCTGGCTAGGCTTTAAAAGGGCGCATTTATTTATTATGCTATTTTTAAGTGTTTGGTTGTAGTATTTATCGTTCACGAATCAGCCTCGTTGCAAACTGGAGTGGCTGTGTATTAAGTAGTTTGCTTACCAACCACATATTTCCGGGTTCAGTCCCACTGCGTGGCAACTTGGGCAAGTGTTTTCTACTATAGCCTCGGGCCGACTAAATCCTTGTGAGCGGATTTGATAGACGGAAACTGAAAGAAATCCGCCGTATATTTATATATATATATATATATATATATATATATATATATGTGTGTGTGTGTGTGTGTGTGTGTGTGTGTGTGTGTATGCATGTATGTATGTATGTATGTATGTATGTATGTATGTGTGTATACTCTTGTGTATCTGTGTTTGTCCCCCCAACCGATGCTGGTGTGTCACGTCCCCTTAACTTAGCGGTTCAGCAAAAGACACCGATAGAATAATTACTAGGCTTACAAAGAATAAGTCCCGGGGTCGATTTGCTCGACTAAAGGCGGTGCTCCAGTTCGGTCACAGTCAAATGACTGAAACAAGTAAAAGAGTTACCCTGTAAACTAGCGGCCCAGTAAAGGACCCCGAAACAAATCATAATAGCAGTAGCATTGCTCGACAAACCTCTTCCAGCCAATGTTCAACACGGCCGCATTTCCATCGCTGTAAAACAATAAAACATAAAATCAAAAAAAAAGAAAATACATGGAATAAGCTACTGCTAATATTTATTCCTCCCGATTGATAAATCATCGAACAAGTCAAGCATTAGAGCCGATATAATCGGCTAAATGATCGCCCACACAGAAATTGTGGTTTTGCGGATATATAAGAAGGAATCGATATTTCTATATTTCAGAAATGCCATGTTGTATGCTGCCGATTCTGGAGATTGATCGTAAAATTCAGGTTCCACAAAGTATGACAATTTCGAGATATTTAGCAAACGAATTCGGTAAGTATCAATTGTATTATATATATATATATATATATATATATATATATATAATATATATATATATATTATATATATATATATATATATGATGAATGAATTATCCTTTGTTTACCGTTTACATGGAAAATTCAATAAACAGTTACCAGGGTAGCAAAATTCACGCAAGTAACAAGGATGTAGCGACCTATTCAAAGGTAGAATCTCCGGGTTAATGTGCAGTAATTTGTGTAGTATAAGTAAATAAATGGAGTTGAACGTAGATGACATTCAAATTCATTTACTTTCGACTTATGTTTCGGAGACAACAATGGTTTTATTCCAAAGGAATAAACGGTGTAATATGCAATCTTTTCATCAGGAGAGAAAGAGAACCTATCTCAACAACATGACATTATAACAATTTTGATGACTGCATAAATGATAAACAGAACGTTATCAAGTATTTTGAAAAAGCCGTTAGTAGATTTGACGTCAAAGGCAGATACTAGAAAGAGAAGGGGTAAAGAAATAATAAGTAGAGAACAAATAAAGAGGGATATGATAGTTGAAAAAATGTTCAAAGGCCTTGAAGTAGATTTCTCTATTGAAGTAAAGTGCAAGTTAAACTAACTGTCCAAACTATAGAGTCTGGTAAAATTACTTATATGAGCTAAAGGTATGTTCTGCCAGTGCTTACATTTATAAGATCGCTCTATAAGTGTGTTAACAAGGTGATTCTTAGAGAAGAGAATATGGAAGAGTTCAGAGTTGCAAATGTTACAAAATCCTTTGCTCTTATCATAATAAAAAAAAAAGGATGAACCAGTCTAACTTAAAATTCTTATTGTTGTCTTTAAGATACCAAACCAATTTACTTAGCCCTGTGCTATGACGTTTACTGCTATCCCTAAATGAAGAATAATGATTGGAAATTCTCTTAGATAACGGGGAAGAGGATGCGCCAATGTAGAAGTAGACATTGGTAATTTCGTTCCAGTGGAATAAACTTCTATCTGTTTTTATTTTTGTGGCTTTTATAGGGTTCCACGGCAGCAATAATATCGAAAAGGCGAAAATTGAAAGCATCACAGATTGTTTATATGATGTGTTTGATAATTATATGAGGATGTTTTACGACAGAAATGGGCGAAAAGTGGTTAGTAAAGAAATAGAACTTTTCTCATTAATTTATTATGTGCAATAAACATTTTACTAACTGGAAGCAACTTCAGGTTAGTTTCCTGTTCGTAGACTTTGCTGGACCAAAAAGCAATGTTTGATTATATGCTTTTTTTTTAATTCTAAGCAAATTACTGTTGGTTAACATTTTATATATGCTGTAGAGTAGAACAATATTATTGTCACAGTACTATTTTAACTATCACTCCCCTTTTATTGTAGCTAACGATACCATCTGCATTTTTCAACCCTCCTTACTACAACCACACCCATTAACATAACTACAATTGCATATATCAACATCATCACTATCAGTACCAAAACAAAGGCTACCCTAATTAGCTCCCCCTAAAAACCTTAACTCCACAATCCAACAAAAGCCAACTCTCTATTTGAAGCGTATACTCGTACAAAAGACAGGTATATTGAATTATGTATTTAGGGGTGCACTAAGCACAGTGATTACTGAGAGTTCAGTTGGTCATGGATTATAATAGGTCTGCAAGTTTAGAGCTGACAAGAGGCTAACAGAGAACTTCCTATCTACCACCAGCCAACTTATTTTCTCTGTCTGCCTTATCTTTAACATCCCTATGAAATTGACCATGCGTTCTTTTCTTTACCCACCTATTTTCGGTTTCATTTGTTTTCAATTACTTGTACAGTGCTTTATCTTTGCAATCTTTCATCCTACATAAACCTGACCTTCTTCTAATAATAGCGGTTCTGTGGCATTTTTTACATACCATACTATGTTGTTTTCTTTTGTTCTAATGCTATATTCGCATCCAATAAGTCCTCTTAGCCCTCTTTTTCTTGGTAAATACAGTCTGCATGTGTCACTTTTTAGGGAGAGTGTCCCATATCTAGTTCCTTGCCTTTGTGTCCAAGTTGTTTACTTCTACTGTCCATGCGATTACCCTTGCTCCATATCTTAAGAGTGAAACTGCCCAGGTGTTGATAGCTTCAAGTTTATTCCGACCTATTATTATTATTATTATTATTATTATTATTATTATTATTATTATTATTATTATTATTATTATTATTATTATTAAGTGAGAGAGCAGTGCATGCCATCAAAGTTACACTGGGATAAAATATACGAAGCCCAGTAAACCCCTCATGACTATCCGTCTGATAAGGGTACACTAGGCACATTCATCACAACCATACGTGTGCAACATGGTGATCTCATATCAAGATAAACAGCACATGACCTTGTAGGTGGGGCCCAGTTGGAATTTTCTTCTGGTCGAGTAACCCATCACGCTCAAAAGATCCCTGAATAAAGGTTGTTTAAGGATGTTGAACGAAACACCTATGTTTCCAGAGGTGAATTAATCTAACCACAAAAATCCCTCCCAACACATGGCGATGATGCTCCCCCACTACTTCTGCTCTAGATCACAGATGCACATATCGCCAGCCACTAAGGGACATGCTCAACTGATTACGGTCAAACAACTGACAAGCAAATCTCTGGTATTGAGCAGAATATTTGCTGTAACCCATCTTTTATACGAAGAAAAAAAAATTTACTTGATAACACTTCCAATCAGTTAAGATGAAAATCCATGAGAGCCAGTATTATTATTATTATTATTATTATTATTATTATTATTATTATTATTATTATTTATTATTATTATTATTATTATTTTCAGAAACGTTTTTCGTCTGACATGAGAGGCAAATACACCGAAAATCAGGTTTGTTTTTCTGATTCTACTTACCTTTCTAGTTGTCTTATTTGTATCCTTCTCCACGTTAATAGATTAATATATCTTTTTTCATATTACTTCTTTTGGGGAGCGCTATCTACACAATCACTTGGTCGTGTATATTGTTACTGTAGTCAAGGAGTTTAACTGTCATTTGGTTTAACAATCAGGCTGTAAATACGAATTACAGAGCAATACAACTGTACTAAATAATTGTACATATATTGTGATCATTAATGTGGAGGCGCTATGGCCCAGTGGTTAGGGCAGCGGACACGTGGTCGTAGGATCGCAGTTTCGATTCACGACCGGACGTTGTGAGTGTTTATTGTGCGAAAACACCTAAAGCTCCACGAGGCTCCGGCAGGCAGTGGTGGCGAACCCTGCAGTACTCTTTCGCCACCACTTTCTCTAATACTTTCTTCTGTTGGCCTGCTCGCTTAGCCAGCGGGGTGACGTCATTTGAAGGCTTAAACAATCATTTGAATCGCATTGTGATCAGCGATGTGTAACAAAATCTGATAGCCTGGTCGGTCACGGTGATCACGGTGATATTATGATCATTAATATTGCCCTGTACTGTATATGTCTTGCCTCGAGTCCTCCACACGATGATTGAATGGTAGAGCCGCCGTCGTCCTATACAGTGCGTTTGGACAATTTTAGATTTAGAGGAGACCTTCCTCTTTAGACCTAACTCAATTAGGTACTTCTGGGAAGAGAAAGAAACAAGAAAAGAGAGGAAGAGAAGAAATGGGCCCAGAAGAAAATCGGTGCTATATTTATCAACCTCATCCACATGAAGGTCAAAATTGGTCTTTTTGGAATTGCAAGCTGGAGCAATGAAAGCTGTTACAATCCTCGCAAAACAATGTTTCCAACTCATTAAAAATTCATCAATATAGAGCATATATATATATAGAGAGAGAGAGAGAGTATATATATACTCTATATATACAGACTTTGTTGCATGAAGTCACAATATTACTTATATATATGTGCGTGTGTGTCTGTGTGTGAGTGTGTGTTATATATATATATATAATATTATATATATATATATCTATATATATATATATATTATTATTTATATTCATGCACTTTTTATATTTTATATATAAAACTTTTTTTTTTTATATCCTACCCTTCAAATACAGCTGCTTGGAAATCGACGCAAGTGACCATTATAATACACAGGCACATACACACACACACACACACGCACACACACGCACACACACACACACGCGCGCGCGCGCACACACACACACCACACACACACACACACACACACACACACACACACACACACACATGGGTGTACCAACATGTGATCTGTTCTCTGAGCGAACAAAATTTTGACAATTTTTCTGAAAAAAAAAAATCTATTCCCTTCACATTGTTTGTATAGCTCTCCATTTTCCTCTGCCCTCATTCCTACACTGCCAAAACTTTGTCCACTCTTCTCTCTCCTCCTCTCTCTTCTCTCCCATGTTTCTCTGTATAAATATTCTTTCCCATTTGTATAAATATTCTTTCCCCCGTAACCTAGCGGTTCAGCAAAAGAGACCGATAGAATAAGTACTAGACTTACAAAGAATAAGTGATGGGTTCGATTTGCTCGACTAAACGTGGTGCTCCAGCATGACCGCCGTCAAATGACTTAAACAAGTAAAAGAGTAAAAGAGTAAAGAGTAATATACTACTCAATGCCATTAGAAGCTAGCTAGTTCTGACTCCATCGACATGAATATTATAACAAAGATTTGGAGTGGCTTCATTCGAGCGCCCTGCAACCCTTTTTTCACTTGCGGTACGCTAAAATTCGTTTCAAAATTCGGTGGCACACCTGAACTAAAAATATAACTAAAAGTAAAGGTGTAGGAGTGGCTGTGTGGTAGTAGCTTGCTTACGAACGACATGGTTCCGGGTTCAGTCCCACTATGTGGCACCTTGGGCAAGTGTCTTCTACTATAGCGTCGGGCCGAGCAAAGCCTTGTGAGTGGATTTGATAGACGGAAACTGAAAGAAGCCCGTCGTATATATGTATGTGTGTGTATATGTTTGTGTATCTGTGTCTGTGTTTGCCCCTCCCCGCGTCGTATATATGTATATGTGTGTGTGTGTGTATGTGTATACGTTTGTGTGTCTGTGTTTGTCTCCCCAACATCGCTTGACAACCGATGCTGGTGTGTTTACGTCCCCGTAACTTCGTGGTTCGGCAAAAGAGACCGACAGAACAATTACTAGGCTCACAAAGAATAAGTCCTGGGGTCAATATGTTCGATTAAAAAAGGTGGTGCTCCAGCATTGCCGCAGTCAAATGACTGAAACAAGTCAAAGAGTAAAGAGGGGAAATTTTTATTCAGGTTACACCTATCATTGTGCCGCGGCACACCAGTGTGCCACAGCATACCGGCTGCAGAACACTGATCTATTCGACTTGAGTAGAAATATGGTAGA
>NW_021832598.1:0-12500 GCF_006345805.1 Octopus sinensis | reverse complement strand
ATAGACACACGTGTGTAGGTGTCTGTCTGTATCTGTGTCTGTGTAGTAGAAAGAGGGTTGGGAGAGAAGTGTGTTACGAACGGTTTTCAATCTTTAACAATGCTATCGACACTTTGCCTACGACCCATCTTTATTTGTGTGTATAAAACACACAAAGAAACTCCCACACACATATAATTCATATATACATCATACATAAATACATCATACGTAAATGAATATGTATGTGTGTGTACATGTATATATATATATAATATATCTCACGAACATGTACATGTGTGAATATATATATATATACATACACACACACACACACACACACACACACATATATATATATATATATATCTGGATGAAGTTATCTTCGTCCTTTGATAGGCATTTTTGCATAGATTTCTAAAGTTCTTTCTTCATTCGTTATTTAGGAATTAAAAAAAAACCTGCATAAGTATGAAAGCATGTAAATAAATAATTAATATCAGATTTAATTATTGAACAAGGTTTCGTATCCGAATTCAAAAAATCAATACAGGCGGCAAATATTGTCATTACTGATGTTAATTAAGACGTTAACCCGCCGGACAGAATGCTTAGCGACATTTCTTCAGGTTTGATACGTTCTAAGTTTAAATACTCTCGAAGTTAACGTTGCTTTCATCCTTTCGAAGTTGTTAAAATAAGCACCTGCAGTGTACTGAGGTTGATATAGTCTACTATTTACCTCCACTAAAATTCAGGCTTTGTATAGGTAGCTAATATTCTGTTCATAATGAAGGCGCGTGGCTTAGAGCATTCGGTTCACGACTGTAAGGTCGGGAGTTCGATTCCCGGTGACGCGTTGTGTCCGTGAGCAAGACAATATATTTCACGTTACTCCAGTCCACTCAGCTGGTAAAAATGAGTTGTACCTGTATTTCAAAGGACCGGCCTTGCCGCACTATGTGTCACGCTGAATCTCCCTAAGTACAACGTTAGGTGTACTCGTGACTGTTGGATTGCTCAGTCACTTGCACGTTAATTTCACGAGCAGACTCTTCCGTTGATCGTATCAGCTGGGACCCTCGTCGTCGTAACCGACGGAGTGCTCCTATAATGCCAAGATTTTCAATGTCGTTCATTCTCGACAACCTAAGTCTTGACTTTCAGTATCCTTATTTGAAATGGAATATTTTGAAATATTTCGTTCGTTACAGATACGCAAATTGTGATTTTCATATCTCACGAGTTTTCTTTTTATGATTATTGCTTCTCTTTTACAAACATTCATATATAAATGATATCAATTTGGCTTATGAGAAAAAAATACATATATATCCTACATATACTATTTTTCGTGCAACGTTTGTTTGTGTGTGACCTTTGAAGTCTCCTCGTAACGTTACTCTGGTTGACGTTGTGTTCGTCGTAGAAGAGTGATATCGAAATATTTAGCTCTATTATGAAACATATTTTGTTTCAAGTATTGCTTCTATAAAGATCAAAAGAGGTCTAACATAGCGACTAAGGATATAATTAGTGGATACAGAAGTCATAAATGAAGGTTTTTAGAAACACTTATAAACATAATGAGAAAATCCTATAGAGTGAATTAATCTTGTCATTTATATATATGTATATATATTTATATCTACCTCCCTCTCTCTCTCTGTCTCTGTCACTCACGCACTCACACACATTTATAGAATAATACGTCATAGAGTCGCAGAGAGAATCATACTAGTCACGTTTCTCTCTCTTTGTCTCTCTCTCTCTCTTTCTCTCATATGATGTCTTTTTTTCTCTTTTTCTCTTTAGATCAAACTCTGTGATTTAATGTGTTACTCTGCCTTGGAGAATCCGCTAATAGAAAATCCATCTTTACTAAATGATTTCCCGAAACTTCGAAACCTGAGACAACAGGTTGCTGCAAACCCAAAAGTTTTATCATACTTGAAAAGCCGCAACGAAACGGACTGCTAATATTAGAATTAATTATGATTTTATGGGAGAAATCTAGTGAAATTGTATTGAATGTGCGAAGTAATATCTTGGCTGTTCAAACGATAAAACCTAGCATCATATTCTTGCTTGGAGAGTTCTGAAACTTTGTCTTTCTTTTATCAATGCTAAATAATGTTTGTGGGAGATTTTAATACAGTTGAAACTATGTCGTTGTTCGTGAATTCACTTGTAAAGCATTCTAGTTATTAAAGTTATTACAGCATACTGATTTCTGTTATTCATGTTTAGGTGCTCTTCTTATCAACGTCATCAAAGCTGCATGGATGTCCCAATATATGCCTCATAGAGATCACGTCCCAATATATGCGTCATAGAAATCAAATGTCAACCTACTTATCCTATAACATGTTTCACAAATGACTACAGTTTTCTGTTACTATTGTTCTCTGTGGCGTTGCAAATTTGCCACAAAGTCAGGCCCCTTTGCATATCGAAGATGGAAATCGACCTGTGAGTCCATCATTGATACACACATACATGCACGCACACACTCCCATACGTATGCACACACATGCATGTACGCACACTTTTATGCGTATGTATGTATATATATATACATATATCTATATATATATATATATATATATATATATATATTATATATATATATATATATATATATGTATATGTATATATATATGTATATATATATATGTATATATATACATGTATATACATATACATATATATGTATATATATATACATACATACATACATATATATATATACACACATATATATATATATATATATAGATAGATAGATAGATAGATAGATAGATAGATAGATAGATAGATAGATAGATAGATGAAAAAAATTTTCCGTAATGAAATAAAAAACTAAGACTGTGTAGATTTAAAAGATTTATAAATAGAAGGTCTTACAGCTGTTTCTAGGATATCTATTATACCCCTTCATCGGAGACGGTGTGAGAAGATGGTTAAGCAATAGTTAATTTAGATTAGATCCGAAGTAGAGAGTGAGGTGTGCATATATATAGATATAGATATAGATAGATAAACAGACAGACAGATAGATAGATAGATAGATAGATAGATAGATAGATAGATAGATAGATAGATAGATAGATAGATAGATAGATAGATAGATAAATAGATAGATAGATGTGCCTACATGTCACTACTTGAAGAGAATTTCTTGTCCTCACGGTTCTAGAAAGAGGTCGATCATCATTATGGTCTTATCTGTAGCTGATAGCTAGATCTATCCCCTACCTAATAACAGCTGTTCAACAAAACATCACAAATCAAAAACGCTAATGCATGTTCATTTCTGTTGTTCTGTGCGCCTTGATAAGTCTTGCAGACCTCACTCTGTTTTGGCGGTTTTCTTTACAAGAGAACATTGTTTTTGTTTTTTGGGTGAGGTTCCATGACAATGGAGATGGATAGATAGAAATATAGGTAGGTAGTTAGATAGATAGTCAGAGGGAGAGGGAGAGAGAAAAGGTATCCCCCTTCCTATTCACCATTTATTTATTTATTTATTTATTTAGCCATTTACCCTCGTATTGGAATGGGTTGAAGGATGGTGACCTCTTCAAGAGAAAAAAACAGGCGCGGTATAGTCATCACTGAATATCTTTGCTTTCTTTCTCTCTTCCCCTTTCCTTCTTTTTCCCCTCTTTCTTTCTTTTTTCTCCCCTTTGTGCTATATTTAGAATGGAAAATTACTGTCTCCGCTTTTTGCTTTCAAACATTCAATTTTGGAGAGAATATTTTGATGAAATGTAACTCCATTGCTTTTCGGTATTGCGGATCGTCCCGTGCACATTTGTAAAAGGGAAAATTTTGAATTTTTCATCGCTGCGTATTTCCAAATGCTTACTTAATGGAATCATGAGTAATTCCTCTTGTCGGATATGTTGCCTGTGGACACTTGCACGGTGGCAGGGGGAATTACTTATTTCGCCAATGTAATTTTCTTTGCGGTTTGTGTAGGTAATGCAGTATATGAGGCTGTCAGCAAAGTCAGTGTCTGTCAAGTACTCAGCTGGGTGTCTGGAACTTCTTCTTGGTTTTATTTCAAAGCCCTTGCCAGAGATGGTATCAACTGACATACGTAGCACATAATCAACAACAATGATGAAAAGAAATGGGGCGAGTGTGTCTCCCTGCAGTATTCCGGCCTCGATCGAGAAAGATGATGTTTCTCCATCAGGGGTTAAGATGGTTGAAGACGTATCTGTGTAGAGGACCTTGATGGCAGAAATAATTTTGTCTGGTATCCCATAGAGCTTAAGGATTTCAAACATCTTGCACCTATCTACAGAATCGAACGCTTTAGAAAAGTCTACAAATACCATTGCAAGATCGCGATTAAATGCTTTTGATTCCTCAATAAGTCTGCGCAGGCATAGTATCTGGCTCAGCGTTGAGCGCCCATGTCTGAATCCATTTTGGTTCTTTCGGAGCAAAGTTTCAACAAAAAGGACAAGACGATTTAGGATCAGTTTGTTGTACAGTTTTGCAGCAATTGACATTAGAGATATGCCCCTGTAGTTGGTGACGAGGGACAAATCGCCTTTTTTGGGTATTGGAATGATTTGAGACTGGTGCCAAATCTTTGGAGCGACAAAGTGGAAAGTGTGTGGTTGCAGAGGTTAAGCAAAGTGTGTGAAATCTATCATCCTTCCAAATCACAGCCGGAATGTTGTCGGGACCAAATGCTTTCGAGGCTTTTAGTTGCTTGGTGGCTGCTGTTAGTTCAAATATGGTAAAAGGGGAGGTGTTGATGTCCAGCGTGTCTGATATAGGCACACTTGGGAGAGTGGGGTTATCAGGGATTTTGGCATTCTTCCCAAGGAGGTTTTTAAAATGGGTTGACCAATTTTCTAAACGTTTCTTAGCTGATCCCCCTTTAATTCTAATTGATGACCCAGAATTTTTGCCTGATAGGTCTTTGATGGATTTCCAGGCGAGATGGTGTTTTTTACTAATGTGCTCTTTCGATAGTTTACTAATTTTGCCATTGATAAATTCGACCTCGGCGTTCAAGTAAGCCTCATCAAGATTCTTCCTGGCAGCTATGAGTTGGATCTTCAGTGACTGGGATGGAGAACGGTGGTAAGCTAGTGATATAGACTTTAGATGGTTTCTGGCTTCGATGACATTTGGGGAATTAGAAGGTTTGCTCTGGCCCCTACTCTTCCTTTTGGGAAGAGTAGCCAGTGCAACTTCCTCTGTTGATTTGATGAGGCTGCTGTATACTTCCTCAATGTTCTCAGCATCTATTTCAGAAGTAGACAGAGATTGAAATTGTTATAGACCTCAATAGTAAATTGTTTGGACATATCGGGGTTAGATAAGACTCCTCCCAGTCGATCATTTTGATCGGGTGAGGCTTAGTTTTTTTGGATGAGCGAAGACTAAGCTTAACGGTAGCTGATACAATTCTGTGGTCAGAGCCGACAGAACTAAAGGAAGAGTAGGATCTCGAGTCCTTAACACTATTGCGCCATTTCTTTCGAAAGATGAGGTAGTCAATTTGTGCCCTATCACCAAGTGGGGACTCAAATGTCCAAAGTTGACCTTTTGGTTTCATAAAAGAATTGTTGGAGGTGTAGAGATTAAATTCCTCCAAGAAGTCTTTGAGCATTTCTCCGTTCCGATGGTTTTAGAGTTGAAAGTAAACTTGGTCTCATCGGGTCCTAGTCTAGCATTCAGATCACCAGCTATAACCAGAAAATTATGGAGAGGTACTTGCTCAATGGTTGAACGAAGGGTTGTATAGAAATTTTCAATTTCGTCTGCCACAGACGAATTGTGTGGGCTATAACACATACCAATGTGTTTGGGGTTTCCATCTATCTCAAGCACCATAATTCTAGGTGAGATTGACTCTATACTCAAGAGAGTATCACTAGCCTTTGATGAAAGTAGAAATCCGATACCTCCAACTGTTGAATTAACAGTATTCTTTGATGCTGAGGAGGTTACAAGTTGATAAGAACCGACTTGATGGTATTGAGGATGTTGTCAGGGTGGTAAAATCGGTGTTCTTGGACAGCTATTATATCAATGCCATGTGATTCTGCATTTGCACCAAGTTCTTCTAGACGGCCAAGAGAGCCGAGGGTGCGGGCATTGAGAGTGCTGAGTATCGTATGATTTTTACAGCTGATGAGTGTTTTTTTGGTGTTGTTTGGTTGGGGGCTGACTCTTCTCCATCAGGTGATACCCGTCTGTTAAGATTGAGGGCATCACCGTCAATGGATGCCCTTGGAGGTGCAACATGATCAGAGACAGGACCCGGCAAAGCAGGGGCTGGACCTACATCCGCAGGTATACCATTAGGTCTGGTTCCCTGGGGAAGAGGAACCCTGGTGCAGTTAATTGTAAATTCCATAGTCTTTTCAAATGGCTAATAATGTGTGCGCGCGCCACTACTACACACATTCTCCACATGTTTTATTTCTGCGATTACAATAAAAGGTATGTTCGCATATTTCGGGTAGTCAAGAAGAAAATAAAGGTTAGCAGGTATTTACGTCCATAATTTTAGCGTGCATTTAATTGTGTTGTTACAATAAAGGCATTTTTACAAAATGTTCACACAAAAGATGGAAATATTTATGTTTCTAAAATTTTGTCCCAAACTGTAGGTTTGTAAGTCTTTAACTTATTTGAGGGAAATTCAAATTACTCACAGAAAATAGTAGATCTTCCAGTAGTTACAGTTGTTTATTAGTAGTCCTGCTGGGTTGTATTTGTGTTTCTGTGTCTTTTGTGTCTTTGGCCGCTGACAGGTCGGAGCAGCGAGCGAAAACACGTCAGCCTCTGCTGAAGGCTGTCCATAGTAGAGATTCTCTCTCCAATGCCCAGTCTCTTTTACAATCTCTTGAACAAGCCTCAAATTGTGTAGGTCTTTACCTTAATGAGACCAAAACTGAATACATAAACAAGTGCCTGTCCAACAGTGATTGCATCATCCACACTCTCAACAGTGCACCTTTAAATATGGTTTCTGATTATAAATATCTTGGGTCATACATATCATCATCTGGAAAAGACTTTCTAACTAGAAAGGGTATGACCTGGTCAGCCTGTAATGACATGCATAAGATCTGGTCATCAAATCTAAGTAGAGACTTCAAACTTGAAATATTCAAAGCCACAGTCGAACCAATCCTACTATATGGCTCAGAAACCTGGACGTTATCAAAGAAGCTTGAGAGGCGGTTGGATTGAACCTACACTCGCCTCCTTATGAGAGCTCAAAATCTCTCGTGGAGGCGCCATCCAACTAAAATGCAAATATATGGGAAATTACCACCTGTGTCATCTCTTGTGAAGGGTAGGAGAGTCCAGTTTGCTGGACATTGTTGTAGAGCTGAAAAAGAAGTAATTTCTACTCTTCTCCTCTGGAAGCCATCTACTCGCAACGCCAGAGGGCGCACACTCTCCTACCCTGATGTAATCTCCAGGGATACAGGCATCCAGCAACAGGACCTCCGTAATGCTATGATGGACCGTGAAGTCTGGCGCAACATGGTAAATTCCATTGATGTGTGATGGATGGCAAGAGTAGAAATTTAAATATTAGTGTGTGTCAGTCTTTTTGTAAAATATATCTGTTGTGGCTGTGGAGTTCTGTATTTTGATGTGGATATCTAAGAATGGTAGTTCATTGCAACTGGATTCTGTCGTGAATTTGATGGGTGGGTGAAGTGATTTCAGTATGCTGTTAAATATACTTAGAACTTCATTCGATCTGTCCCAGAACATGAAGCAATCATCAAGGGAGCGTTTCCAGTTTTTAATGATATATTTCTAGTACTCCTGACCAAAAGTTTTTTTCACCTTCCCCATAAAGTTTTTCTTCCAAGTGTCCTATAACTAAGTTTGCATTTGAGGGTGAACACGTACCCATAGCCGTGCCCCTTTCCTGTCGATATATTTTATTGTCGAATCTAAAGGTATTTTCTTCTAGTACTAGGCGTGTGGCCTTTGTGATGAAGTCAGTCTTGAAGTGTTCATTTACCCGTCCTCTATGTTTCGCTTTCCAGTATTTGATTGCTTCTAGGCCTAAAGTGGATGGTATATTAGTATAGAGATAGGTGACATCACAACTTGGGAGTATAGTACCTTCTGCGACAATGTGAGCGATGTGTTGGATGAAATCTATGCCATCCCGTACATAATTGGGTATTAAAGGGTACAAAAGTTTCAGGAGTATATCTAAGAATGACTTAGTTGTGTTGGTGCTTGAAATCCAGCAACTATTGGTCTTAGATTGAGGTCAGCTGGCCTTAGTGTTTTTACGTACTGGTTCTTCTGCTTATTTATGGTACTATCTATCTATCTATCTATCTATCTATCTATCTATCTATCTATCTATCTATCTATCTATCTATCTATCTATCTATCTATCTATCTATCTATCTATCTATCTACCTACCTACCTACCTACCTACTTTTATTTCTATCTATCCATATCTTTTGTCATGGAACCTCAATAACAAACATGCTGAGTACTGGTTCGTTATAAATACAGACAATGTGTTTATAATATTTTCCTTTTTTGAAGAGTTTTATTTCTTCACTTTTCTTTTTAAGGCACCATTTTTGGAGGCATTGTATTAAGCCGGTTAGCCCAAATTTCAGTATATATCCATTACGTATAAGGCATCATAGGAAATATGTTTCAGTTCTGATATCGTTTCCATGATAAAAATAACAACTGTCCTCAATGATTGACATAGCAATACTAAATAATCAAAATATTGTGCATAAGTCAGTTTTAACAAATGCCAGTCAATTACAGCTTTAGAATAATTGAGAGTATATCTAGGATTTGAGTCGAAAACATTGAATAACACGGGAATTTAAATAACTTGGGAAATTTCTTTTGGGCCAGAAAAAGAGAAAAGGGCAATCTACTCCTCTCTCTCTCTCTCTCTCTCTCTCTCTCTCTCTCTCTCTCTCTCTCTCTCCCTCTCACCCCTCAACACATATATATTCTTTTATTCTTTTGCTTGTTTCAGTCTTTTGACTGCGGCCTGTGTACAAACTACACAGTCTAAGTGAAATTGAGAGAAAAATCAGAGAAAAGAACTTTATGACTATATTCCAACCTAAGCTAAATAAATAATAATAGTAATACTCAAAGGTACTATTTTTATTGCTACGACCCATACCACTAACAACAACAGCAATCCTAAAGGTGCTCATGATGACGGAAGCAGGAAAATACTAGCTAAGTCAAGAGAGAAGTCAGTAAAAATAATCTTTATTTTGGGGTTTAAAGTTCTATTATCAGAGCTACTTCTACCACCACCACCACCAAGAACAAAAACAACAACAACGACGACAACAATAATAAGGGAGATAATAATGGTGATGATAATTGAAATGTAAAAATCCCTGGGAAATGTTGTTTACAGTATTTCTAAAACTAGCCCATCATTTACTGCTTTGGCCAGGGTCAAACCGTGACGCCTGAACCAAACACCAATCAACTTAAGTAATTTAGTACAGCCACATACTAATTGGTCAGTATAGAGTTTGCAAAAATTAGATTTCTGGAACCTCTACAAATGTATAGGCTGTTCTTATGCCTTCATGGGCTTTCTGTTGACGCTGTTGTTCTTCATATTGTTGTTATTGTGTCTGTTGTTGTTGCTGTTGTTGTTGTTGTGTCATCTCACCACAGTTGTAAATTGCAAAACATAACTGTCACCACTACTACAGAAACCTGAAGATTCCATAGTTTAATGCATGAAAGTACCAGTTCAATCAAACTGGACATCTAATATTTTATCATCTCATTATATTTTATTATGTTATATTATTATAAGATGGGATTTCTTTGAGTAATATATATATATATATAATATATATATATATATATATGAGTAATATATGTATATTGAAACATTCCTGTGAAAACCTGGGACCTTGAAGACTGCTTAAATACAAGAAAGTATACTAGTCCCTTAATATTTGATATTCAGAATTTCATATATTCAATAAGACAATACTTCATTTCATTATACTACTATATATACTATTTATACTATTTATTCTACATTAATATTATAAAGAATATAAATAAAACATAAAAAAACAGACTGAGTTGGAATACCTATGAATAATATTTACACACACACACACACACACATATATGTATATATTGTAGGTGGGCAGTCATATAAGAGAGAGTTGATTGTTATTTCTTGCTAATCGAGTGGACGCATAGGGACCTCATATTTGACTGAGTGTCAGCTAGTTTTTTTCTCCTCGATATGGAAATAAAATCTTCAATATACACCGCTTATTGTATCTCAAATACTAGTGTTGTTTTATGTGAATACATGTGCTGGTAATTGAAGTAGAAAGTGTCGCTTCTGGTAGAATCCTTCATCAACGTGCAGCTTCACATGGCTACAGTAGGTATAACAAGTTACCACGACAACAACAACAGCAACAACAACAACAACAGCAACAACAACAACAACCACAACAACAACCATATGAAGAACAACAGCATCAACAGAAAGCCCATGAAGGGATAAGAACAGCCCATCAATCATCAGCTCTTGTGGTACTTGCCAATACATGTACTGTTGAATTATGTCTCTACATTGAACAACAATCCACCTCGATAAGCCACTATTCAAAAAGCATTGCGAATTTTAGTTGCCTGAATCTGTCCTGAAAAAGACAAGCTGTCTCAAACTCCAGACATATCAGTAATATCTGAATCAATAACTTCATTTGCTACCAGCAATGTCCAAGAAGATATAGCATTAATGATAAATATAGAGATACTAGATCTATCGTGATTTTTAGCAAATCTACCGGTGTCATTGGATAAAAAGTAACAGAAAAATAGCCGCAAAATTAACTTGAGAAAAAGTTAGTTGAAAAAAGTCACAATTTATTTATGTAAATGCAGGCGTGGTTTCGTACCTCATGGTTCCGGGTTCAGTCACACTGCGTAGTACCTTCAGCAATGGTCTACTGCTATAACTTCGGGGTGAACGAAGGCTTGTAAATGGATTTGGTAGACGGAAACTGAAAGAAGCCCGACGTATATATTGATATATTTGTGTGCGTGTGCGCGCGCGCGCGTCTTTGTATCTGTATTTGTCTCCCACTGCTGCTTCACAAGTGGTTTTGGTGTGTTTACGTCCCCGTAACCTAGCAATTCAGCCAAAGAGACCGATACAATAAATACCAGACTTAAAAAATCATAAGTGCTGGGGTTGATTCATTCAACTAAAAACTTCTTCAATGTGGTGCCCCAGGATGGCCGTAGTGTAATGGCTGAAACAAGTAGAAGGTAAAAGATACTATAAACAATTACAGTTAATATAATAAAATAGTATATATTTTAAATCAGTTATTACATGACACTACATGGATTATTATTTATTTATGCACACTTTTAAAGCCTAGCTAGGCTCATGGGCCCCGTTTCCCGGTTTCTGTGGCGTATATGTTCCGCCCAGCTGGACGGGACGCCATTCCATCGCAGCGTTACTCAAGAAACTGGAAGAAAGGGTGAGAGAAAGTTGGGGCGAAAGAGTACAACAGGGTTCGCCGCCACCCCCTGCCGGAGCCTCATGGAGCTTTAGGTGTTTTCGCTCAATAAACACACACAACTCCCGGTCTGGGAATCGAAACCGTGATCCTCCCACAGAGAGTCCGCTGCCCTAACCCCTGGGCCATTGTACCTCCAAAAATGTTCCTTCTTGAGTCATACCAGGCTCATAAGGGCCGGTTTCCCGGTTTCAGTAACGTAGAAATTCCCCACCTAGACAGGACCGGTCAGTCGCAGGTTTACTCATTTTTACCAGCTGGAGTAACGTGAAAATGAAGTGTTTTGCTCAAGAACACAACGCATCGCCCGGTCCAGGAATCAAGACCACAACCTTACGATAATGAGTTCAATACTCTAACCACTAAGCCACGCGCCTCCACACATGAATTATACACAATTTATATATTAGGCATTGCACGTGTTAAAATACAAATTACTGAATGTTTAATGACACTTAAAACTTAAGCCAGTCTTTTATTAAGAAAAATAACATATGATATTAAAAACACCTTACATAGCATCTTAAGCGTTACATATATATTCAGTATTTTTAATGCTGTTGACTATGACAAATATTCCAGCCAATACCACGAAGAAAGCGTGATTGCAACGCGCAAATAATGAAGGCGTTCTTGCAGTAGCACACAGCATCGAAGCACACTTGCTAGAGGTGGATTATCACCAGCATCCTGCTACATAGTTGCGTTCATTGTCACTTTTTCATATATAATATATATATATATAATATATATATATATATATATATATATATATATAAAGTTAATCCAAACAGAAAACAAAAAAGACAACAACGCAAGGAGGTGGAACAATTAAAGTATTATTAGGCGCTCAGGAAAAAAGGAAGAAGGAGGGTATGACGTTCGAGCGGAGCTCTTCGTCGGAAACATAGGAGAAAGAAGATCTCGAGGTG
>NW_021832597.1:0-107611 GCF_006345805.1 Octopus sinensis | reverse complement strand
ACGTCCAAATCATGATGACAATTAAACAAAATCGAGTGAAGCGGCTTTTTTCGTATCTGTTCAATTAAGTGCTTTTCTTCCAAATCCTTCAGAACGTTCAGTTTGAGGCTTTCCGAAGTTGCAAATTGGTACTTTCTGAATAGGAATTCTTTGATAATGGCCATGTGTGTTTTGTTAGATCTGACGGCTTTCAGGAGTCTCTCTCTCCTCAAACAATCTCAATGTCCTTTAGGAATTCAAAGGGCATTCGCTTGCTTTTATGCACCACAGAGACCAATCCTTTTCCTAGTCGGTCTCTTGGAAGATATAGTCTATGTTTCATAACAGATTCTTCTTCAATAGATTACTTGTTAGTTATAGAAAAACATGTAAACGACCCCGTCGGGTAGTAAAATGAATTATTTTGACTTACAGTCATAAAAGCTCGACAACTTTCCAGTCAAAAAATCTTTTTTCTGCCATTTTTCACCTTTGGCTTATTTCACTCGATTTGTCATTTACAGAAATATCTGGTTTGTTACACTGAATTTTTGTGTATTTACAACGGCTTTTATGTACAAAGGGCGTAATCATTCGCAAACTAATGACATGTGATTATCAGGAATTTCTTGTGGACAAAGAATATTTACAACCCTCGATTTCTATCACAAAATAATTTAAAGACTTAATTTGTTTTTCCAAGCTAACCTATACTTTCTTATTGTATCACGTGTGGGACCCCGAACGTTTAAATAGTCAAACAACTAGTATTGAAGGTTAGTAAGTAACTCTAAAAAACTACGACTTGAAACTTCAACTGCAGCAAATAATTTGGCAAATAATTTTCTTTAGTACAGAGCCATACGAATGCCCCCGCTATTTTGATTAATCGCTACTTTTAGCACCAAAAAAGTCATATTTCATTATTCCAAGCTCATATCTAATCATATTTAAGCATCCTATTTTGTCAAAGTAGTCTAACTACAGCAAAGACCTACTAGCACACTCATCTCCTCAAATAGCTTACTAAATTAACTTTTTATTCGATCTTATTTTCACAAAATCATTTGTCTGGTAATATTAGTCAAGTATATAAATCTACTGACAAAACAGACTTATGTGGATAACCAGAGAATGAATTAAAAAACCATTTATTCAAAAAACAAGGAAAATTAACGTTTCTTTTGATACAAAGTAGGGACAGCAGGAATGCCCCTGCCACGTCCCTGAGGTCGGATGGCTGCAATGGCACGACCAGCCATCATTCCATGCTTAGTCTGCTTATTAACGAACATTGGGGCATGTTTAAGAATATCAGGGAATATAAACAGTCTAATCCGACTCCCCCGAATATATGTGCTGATATAATGATCCATCATTCCATTCCTGCATAACACATCACTACCCACCTGTATGTCACTGCAGCGTCTGAGAGCTTGCAGTTCATGCTGTCCTCCGCCTCCACCAATTTCCCTCGGAGGGTCGTCCCGTTGCATAATTCGATTGTCACGATGTGCCCCAATGATTCGTGTAGGAGTTTAATCGGGATTCCTATTGACATTTCTAATTTATTATGAAAGGAATTTAATTAATAAAATGTTCTGTTATGATAATGTAACCCACCTCAACCAAAATTGCAATTAAGTATAAAAACATGTTTAATTTAATTAAATATATTTTATAATAATTTTTTTATAATTTTGAATTGAATGGATATCTCTGACTTGTCTCTAAAAAGATAGACATGACAATCTTAGTGGGACAGGTATTTCAAAATATTCTATAAGAGTTAAATATGTATAAGAAATAATACCATTTCAAAGTATAATAGTTATTTTTAAAAATTAAAGTAATAATAAAAATTCAAATTAATAAATAAAATCATATTACTTTATCTTATTGTGATGTAAACATTGAATCTTACAATTTAACTATTTTAGTTAGAGTAATGGCTACTCTGGATGTAATCCCCATTTTAACATTGCATGAAAAGAACGAGGACTTGGTCGTCGAGAGCGAAATGAATGTCCTATACGAGTTGGAAAGTATTGATGACAACTTAGAATTAAACAACATGTAATTGACAGTCAGCCATACGACAAATTGATTAATAGAGAAAGAAGAGCCACATTATCTTTTAAATCTTTGATTTTGTTGATTTTAAGATTTTTCAAAAAATATTAATTGTAAATTTTATTTAGTTGTAACTGTCGTTAATTTTGGAACCTGAAAAATTATTTTCGGAGTCCTTTTGAAAATGACGATAAACTTTTTTTGAATTTAATTATTGAAGTAAATCTATTAAATAGAAATAGTATTTATTGTGTTTAAAAATAATAATAATATTAAATTCTACATATATTTATATTTCAGAGTTTTTAAAGCAGAGGGTTATTTTGTCTTTTATTCAATTTTTAAATTTTATAAAGACATTTGCTAACCTAGAATTTTATCTTTGCGCAGTGGCAGTATCGTAGTCAATGAGGTTCTACCGAGGCGCGATTATTGCTAATTGAAAACTGCAACCAATTCCCGCACGTCTTTGCTCTGCTAGACGATGCAATTTCTGTGAGCCCACTTGTGGGTTTTTTAACCATTGATGCTTCCTTAGTCCATAAAATTCTGGGTTTTGTATGTGAAAGAAAACAAAAGGCAATGAATTTTTTCGTAAATCAATTTTATTTGATTAGTAAACATTGATATTTTTTAGATAAAGGAGAAAGTTTGTTTAAGACTACTTAGTTTAGGACGCTCTCCCAGGACTGTTTAGTTATATTCTCCATTCCTTACTTAGATCATAATTTATTTGTGTGTAAAAATAAGCTAAAAAATCATCAGCTCAATTAATACAATGCATTTAAGGAAAAATTCGGATTCCAACTCATGAAACAACCATAACTAATTTTGATTCCAATGACTCATTTAAGTGAGGTGTAATATAAGGCACAGACACTATTAGTCATAAAGAACAGTTATCTAATGGAAAATGGCAAGTGTATGGCATGCTGATAGAGAGCACAATAAATTGTATATAATGGAATAAATAATTTTTGGCCAATTATCTTACACGTGGGCTGATAAGTCAGCAGAGAACCGTCCCACTCCCAACTCGTAAACCAAAATCTTATCCACTTTACCAGCAAAACAGATATGTGGCCTCATTCGACCTAATAAAGAAAAGACTTTTGAAAAGACAAATCTGACGAGCACTCGAATAAATCAGGGAAGAGTGCAGGAATTGAAACCTAAATTGGAATCCATATGAAATCACTTTTTATATGTAGCGATTTGTCGAATGTTATGTATCGTGATTTGTCGCTCCTGTGAATACCGCTTGTTTCAGACACCTTCATGTTGGGTGTATTTACGAACCACATTTGGGACGTAGTAGATTCCATGATAAATCCGCAAGTAAAAACTCGGAGAGCAAATAACGAATCATTTTCTAACATGGATGAGTGTGCCCATCCAAGAGATTGGCTTTGGCTGAAAAGAGGAGCATCAACTGAGAGCAGACGCATTAATTAAAAATTAATTATTATTTGTTGTTCTGCTCAATAAATCGGATTTTTATAACACTTTTCCAATTATCGACAGAACTGGTGGTATTTTCAAATAATATTTTTGGAATTTGTCAGTCTGCTTCCTAATTTTAGAGCAATTTTACTTCCGACACACCGAAAAAGACAATGATTCTATTTTTCCTTCTCATTAAAGACATTTGCCAATCATTGTGGACACAGTGCTTTAAAAGATCATTCGGGAAGTTGGTAGAGAATGCAATATTTGTCAAATTTCAGTACCACTAAAACTCTCGCGAGGAACAAGCTATCATTTTGATTCGCAAAATCTTTCTATAGCAGCTATTTGGTTGATAACATGGTTCTTGTGGTGTTGAAAACTCTTATCCTTTCTAGGGTTTTAGATACAGCGGGAAGCAAGGAAATGGGCCTGTATCCTCCGGAAACATCATGAGGGATCCTGGGTTTTCCGATAATGATTACCTCAGCCTCTTTCCACCTAGAGGAAATCATCTCAAGTCGCAAGCTCCCGCTATACGAGACAATTTAAAAAGATACTAATTCCTTAACATGGGAAACAAAATGTCAGACTCTTAATTTCAGACTCATCCGGGTATATGACATGTGGATATCTATTTCATTAATTGTAACTGGGAATTCATTAACAATCTTTTATTAAAATCCTGACAAATTTTAAGTTAAATGTCTATCCTGTACAATATGTACTATTTTCACTCTTTTATGATAAATTAATTTTACCTCATTAAATAAAGAGTCGCATTTTTTAGTTTTATTTAATTTCCACATGCTGTAAATTTGGAAATGATGAATCGAAATTTCAGCTAAAAAAATGATTTTAACTTGCTAATCGAACAGAAACAAATCGAAATTATTTTTATTCTGTTTTTATAAATGTGTGGACTCTTATTACAACTTTATAATTCAAATTGTGATATGTGTTACTGGTGTTAAGGACAAAATCAAAAAACCGTACGATCATACTTAGTCGTAAATACCCGTTCCCATCCGAACACGGCAGTTAAGCGATTACAGGCTGTTCTAGTACTTGGCTGGGTGACCGCCTGGGAACAAACAGTGTCGTACAATTATTTTATTAAATTAAGTATTTAATTTTTTTTGAAAATAGTTGTATAGTATGAAGAAACTTTTATGAGTAAATAATTTTACCAATATTTTATATCCATCTTTCGCAAAACTACGCTTTTACTCATTTTCGATCACGTCAGTTACTCGCCCATTGAAGAATCAGCCTTTTTGATTAATTCATCTACAAGCAGCAATACACAACCAAGTGAGTTTTATCGACCTCACTCGAATCGAATTCGATTAGACCATCACACCAAGATTGTTATGTAAGTTTAACTAACTAGAAACTCCATCTCATATTTTTGATTCAGATTTGTAAATAAACAATATTAAATAGAAATAATGTTCATTTGATCTGAATATTTAATTCCCATTCACATCTGGAGATTTACTCCTTTATAAGAGACCCTTCTATGCCATCTTGGTGTTCTTATCTATCCTGACTTCACTAGAACAAATTTCCACAACTAATGAACAATTTTCTCTCGAAAAAAACCCTCTAGCCTTCTGAAATTTATCCGTCCAGGACCTGATCCCGCCACTTTCTTTAACAAAACAAAGTGCCAGAAACTTGAAAACGTTGTTAGGCAGGCTTTATGGAGTTTGGCCCGGAACAGTTCTTCAGAAAATGAAAACAGTGACCGGTTGATCGACCACATCTAAATCTTCACTGTTCTTCCGCGAGTATATTATTTAGCTTAACATAAGCCAATAAACAATTGGAAATGATTTTTTCCATTATTTTCAAGATTTTGAAGATAAGGCTAACTCTCAAAATAACAAGGTTTTTAAATCTTTGCTCATTCCGTAGCTATCAAACCAAACGTGATAAATTCCATTCCATTTTCTATGAAATAGCCTTGATGTTGAGAATCTCTAAATTTTGAGTTCTTTCATTAAGCTCTACTCTTTCTACGCAATAATACTGTTAGTGAGTGATAGACAATGGTCGGTGGAATTAGAAGACTATCTGGAAGTATTTTTAATTTTGTACTATGCTCTTGGATACTAACTAGACTAATAAATTGTCCAGAAACCTTCCGAGTCAAATCTTCGAAAATGACTCATGAAAATCACCTCCCATACCTGCCCTCTTCCATCTGGAAATGTTACTGTAGGTGCACATATAGACATTACGATGTGGTCAAGAAATGTCTCGAAGTCAAATTATTTTGCACTTTTTTTTCTACTGATGAAAAGGACAGACAGAAGATATCTGATTTCGATTAGTGCTGACTACTTGTTGCTATCAGTAAGGCTTGACTGAGGCTATCAGCACAAGTTATGCATTGAGTATGAGGACAGTATTTCACTCGGCGACAGTTTGCAGTCCAACTCACTCACCCAGGTCGATCCATCTTATTGCGGTTTGACTCAAGTCCGTCCTTGTACAGAAACTTGTATTTATTCATCCATCAATTCAACTTGTTTAAATAATTGTTAAAAAGTGATCTCAACCTTAGTAATAATTATAATCATTTTTGTAACATTTAAAATTTGGAACGTTGTGATGCTTCGTCAGTTGATTGGTACTTCATCACAGAGATATATATGGTATAACACAACATATAAATTAACAGTCTAAATGGACACCTCAACTCCCGATACAATAAACACCACGTCGATCCAATATTTCAAATCGATCAATTAGACCAACAAACCCGTCAAAGAAAGTTTCATCCCGTCAAAAGTGCTTTAAATTTTCACGTGTCTAACATTGGGTACAGCCACATAAAAGAGTTATTAAATCAAATATAAACTAGAGAACTTATAAACCACTACATGCGCTCAGGAAAGAGGGGCACTGCACGAATTATTGTCGACAAAGTTGGCATTTAAACTCAATTAAAAGGCGTTTTCTTATCTAAAACACTGGCAAATAAGAAAAATGAAGGACGAGGACGTTTTATTGGAGTGCAACCCACTGGTCATATTGGAGAGGGCAGTGGAGAACTGTCGGCCGGTCATGATTTTCAAAAACATATCCCGTGGAGGGCAGACCTACCGAGTATGTCCCCGCTAATATTGGGAGGTGCCTGTTCCGGTGACAGATCACTATTCTTATTTCTACGCATTTAAACTATTGGTTGACTCCAGTCAGATTGTCCACCCTAATTCTCGTGCTAGGAGACTGGCGGTTGAGTTGCTCAGTGCTTTTGGAAACAAGGGGGAGGCTGTGCAGAAAAAGAATGATCTGCATAAACAATGTGAAATGAATAAGTCATATTTACATTATTATAAAACTAAATAACTCTTTTTCTTCTCTTCATAGGGAAATGTTTCATTCAATATCTTCAGGATTTTGTAAAATATCTGGGCATATGCCTCTGATTCGATAAACTAGAATGCCTCTTATTTGTAATCTTTTGTAAGTTTTGTCCGTTCAAAACTGCTTTAAATTTCTACGTGTCTAACTATGGGTACAGTCACGTAAAAGAGTTATTCAATCAAATATAAACTAGAGAACTTATAAAGCACTATATGTGGTCATGAAAGAAAGGCACAGCCCGAATTATTACCGACAAATTGGCATTTACAATTAGTCCAAACACTTTTTCCTATATAAAACATTAGCAAGTAAGAAAATGAATGTCCGGGACGTTTTATTGGATTGAAGTCCCCTGATAACGTTATAGCACTGAAAACCTATAATTAGATTCAACTATGCTAATTATGAATAATAAATATATCATCAAAATCTTTGTCGTTCTTATTTTTGCCTGTTTAATCTCGCCACAGTCAACTCAACTACGTTGTTAAAAGAGCTTTAAAGTCGGCTGACTTCCCTTCCACTCTCAAGCCTGTCGGCTTTTTCCGGAGCGACGTTAAGTAGCCAGATAAGATGACGACCTTTCCTTTCAGGGTAGGCAAGTCCATGGTTTGGGAAGCCACTTGCGTCGACTTTCTTTCGGTGAGGACGCTACATCAATTCGGGCTCCGCAAGTGCAAACGACCGTAGGGAGACGAGCTGGTTCTTTGAGCAAATCTATGTCACCGTGCTCCGCGGGAACTGCCATTCAATACACAGTTAGGCGTCGTTGAACTGACCATCAGGCTCCCGACTTAAAAAAATAATTTATATTAGTCTTCAACATTTAGAATATTTATCATGTTAAAAAATAAATCGAACTCTTGACAATTCAAGTTAAGATAGAACTCCTTTTCCATTCAGAATATCAAGTTATGTATCGAAAATCCGGGAGCCCCGTCTGAACGGGCTGAGAAGAGAACGATTGAGAAATACGCTGAAATTGGGAATGGCAGAGTGTTTGTCCCCCTGGCTGTTGAGACGTCAGGAATACAGGGGCCTACTCCAGCGGATTGGATCACTAATGAAAAAGGTTACCGGCGACCCGTGTGAGCACCGGTATTTAACCGAACGAATATCTATCGCCATAGTCAGAGGCAATACTCTCAGCCAATGACCATTTTTCTCTTGTTTATTAATAAATAAAAGAAGTTAAGATCAGATTTATTGATTTTAGTAACTTTACCATCACATTTAATTTACGCAGCCGTTTTGCAATTTTTACTGATTTAATTAATTCATATATTTAGCTAACAGATTATACCCAGAAATATCAATATAAGAAAAATGATAGCCAGAATTCCCCATTAAGTAGGCCAATGAATGTAGTTATACACCATTTTCATAACCCATGGAAGTATCTGATGACCAAATCGATCGTTGAATCAATTTTTGAAGATAGTATTATGTTTATGTAGCCTGGAAGATTGCCAAACTGTTTCCCCGGATAATGGCAATCGAGAACCGTTGCATTAGCCAGTCGGCCTCCCGAGGATCATGGGTGGATCACCCAAGTCCTCACAAACCCATTCACTGAAACTGAAATAAAAATCGAAAAATTTTTCAGTGTTCTGGAAAATAAATTTGAAGAGATATAGTTGGGAATAAGCAAAAAATGACTAAAAAAGAAAAACGAATTCAACGAAGAAATCAATTTCGAAGCCCAAATAATTTAATGAAACGACACTGACCCAAATGACAAAAAATTTCCCTGATATGATAGAGTATCTGGAAAAAATAAATGACACAGAATTAAAATAGAAAAAGAGGTCATTCACTCATGCAGTAAAATTATAATAAAAATTGGCAACAAAATGGTTGTGTAGAATATCACAAAGATATAAAATGATTAAAATAAAAAAATTAAACTATTGTGAAGGTAAAGCCAATTCACTTACAGAATATCGAATATTATAAGAAATTCTATAAGTGGACAATATATTTAATCAATTTTAATACAAATAAAAACTTTCAATATAATAATAGAATAAAATTTGAGAAATAAATTAAACAATGTGGAACAACAACACGAAATACGAACAGTAACACGGTTATCTAATTATATTATGTTTGAAATCTTTTTATTATAATATAACTAAAATAATTTATTTTTGAATTTATAAAAACTAATTATTTAGGGATCTAAAAAAATAATGAGAGCCAACTGGAACCGGATCACAAGATGTATGAAGAAACTCAACATACTCAGAGTTCTTCCAAAATACAGGCAATGGAGAGTCTTGCCACTCGCCAAACTGACTATGAGCAGTACATGGAACCCACGATTAGTTACGCCTGTTGCAGTGAGAAGCTGGGATCACCTTATTTTGTGTTTTTAGACGGTGGTCTTGGTTGAATAATAATGACCCACAAAGTGAAGTCTTGATATAACTTTGTGTCCGACAACAATAATCAATATGTTACTTAAATGTTGACTTTTGTGAAATTGTTCCCTTCCGAGGTATATAACTAAAGAAGTTTTCTACAATGTATTTGTCATGATTGAAAGATAATTTAAATTGAGTCTATGAGCTAAACAGTAAAAGATTGATTTAACCCGAAAGAGAGATTTGATTCGCACTAATCATTTTACTTTATTTTAGTTAGCCATTTTATTTTTTCTTCCAGTAAAAGAACATCAAAAATATTATTTTGTCAGCGGCTTTATCTCCTAATTACTAGTTACTATATTGTCTGTTTGTACTTTGAATACAATTTTATAATAAATAAAAACATAAAGAGATACTGTCTAAATTCTTCCTAAAAACAGTCCACTGCAAATAAGGCTTTAAACAAGTCTGTCTCATCAAACAAAGAATAATATCGACTATCCTTCAGATCATACCTTTTCCACTTTAATAAAGAAAAGTTTGACTTTTAAGTTAATCTTTCAAAGTAGAGATTTCCTTTCAAGTTTAATTGACTCCATCAATTTATGTAAGTACCGCCTAGACCATACTTAGCCGATACAATCTATTATCATCTCTAGGTTGTAGTAACCCTTTTTTAACATCAGTTTTTCGTCGACACTTCACAAAGTATTCTGAACTTTAGTTAGGATTTGATTAGCGGTAATTGGACGGTAATTTTGGTTTTAATAAAAATAAATTTGTTTAAAAAAATTGTATTTCTAAAATTGTTTGTAATAGTTGATGTGGGACATTAGTAATACAAAATGAGCATAATTCGTAATGGAATGAGATTTATCTGTGGGTCTATAAAACTGCCTCCTCTCCCCAATCCAGAATTGTGTTGTGGATCCTGCTGCCACAATTGTGTATGGCTGGAGTACGCTGAGTCCCTGATCGAGTCCTTGGGGGAATCGAGGGACAATCATCAGTTATGCATTGATATTATCAACCAACATGTGACTGATCTAACAGTCAAACAATACCTGCTAACTGAACTTGCAATAAATCATTAGATTTATTTTAATTATTAATTTAAATATAATATTCTATTTTAAAATAAATTAAATAAAATTTAGTCACGTTATAATGGATATTGGTTGGTTATATTTTGCTATATCATAAATATATCTCAACAATTAGTAGAAATCAATCAAACTCAGGAACCAAAGAAGCAATACAAAAAAACAGGAAGGTGAAACTAATTTTTAACCCAAAGACTCTACGTGAAGGCAGTCTTTACTGGGTTTCGTCGTGGAAGGACAAATCAGCACGAGAACACAGCTCTCCTCAAAATAGACGGAGTGGAGAAACGAGCAGACACCAATTTCTACCTCGGAAAAAAGTGTTGTTATGTCTACAAAGGGAAAAAGTCAGTCAAAAATGTGTATAACACAGGCCTGCCAACTATCCCATCGTCGGGTCGAGATTTCGGTGCATTTGGGGGAAGGTTGTGGCCTCCCATGGCAATAATGGTGCAGTCCGGGCTCGCTTTCGGCATAATTTGCCACCCTCCGCCATGGGAAGGAGGATTCGTGTGGTCAGGCTGTGTTTTGTATGTTTAGATGCTCTACCCTTCCACCATTTAATTGATTCATTCCATTCTAATGTGTTATTTGTAGGCCATTTTTTATATTAGGGGACTTGATTGTCCTTTATATCCTCATAACTGATAGTCTTTAATGTCGCACATTGCTGTTAGAAATGCCAAATTTTGAATACTACTCTTTCCTTGTGTTTGTAGAGACTTGGCATTAAAAGGAATGACTTTAGTGGGAGATGACTATATTTATTTGCTTACTGTTTGGAAATGATGTACTTACGTGATTTGATATTATGAGCAGTGAGTATTTGATGATTTTTTTGTGTTGACTGGGGTTACTCTGGACAGATTATGCAAGTGGGTTACTGTTTGTGTGGTGATGTACTCAGAGATATGCGTAGAGTATGTCAGTTGTATTTGGTTATAGTTTGGGATAGTCATATGTTTGATAGGTGATTTGTCTTTTCAAGTTTTGCAATCTAATTCGACTAATCCTGAGTCTTTGATGTCGTGGATTAGCAATGAGGTTGAATGTCCATTTATATTTCCCAATTCTTTTAAGACTGAATTTGAGAACTGGAGGTCAATCGAGGGAGTTTCTATATACAGTCAAACCTTTCGAATCCGCCTATTTTTGAATCCGCTTGTCATTAATTTGAAAATTAATTATTATTTAAATTACATGCCACATTAGACTTTCTATTAACGAAAAAATTTCTATTCTTCGTTATATTTCTGAAAACCTGTCAATATCTGCTCCACAAATTAAAGAATTTTTCCTGTCAGACTGAAAAAGACGATTTCCCTGACAGTGATAAACGATCTTAAGTCAAAATCCGACCTATTAAACAGAACTGATATAAAACATTCCTAAACTCAAGTTTAATGAAATTAATCAGAAACTGATAGCGTGGATTAACCTAATAAAGTCAAAAAAAGTAATTCTATCTGATTAAATAATGTTTCAAAGGCTCTCTAATTTGGAGAAAATAATAATGGAGCATTTAAAGCAAAATTTTAAAACCCGCAATGGTCTTAAGCCAAGAAAACATCACGGCGATATTTGATCAATTAATCATAATGAAAAATCCATTACTGATTTCAACGACATAAACAGTTTAAAAATTCAACAATATGAATTGGATAACGTCTATAATGCTGATAAAACCGATGTTTTTACAAGGCAATTCCTTCGAAAAGTGCATGTATATATTGAAAATGAATAACTAACTGAATTTTTGGAAGGGCAATCTCGAGAAGATTTAAAACTTTAATCAGTACTTGATTTTATCTAAAGACTAAAAGATCAGGAAAAGTCGTGAGGAGAATTGTGTTGCAAAAAAGTTATTTATCAGAAGCTTTCAGAGCACTAGAGACCATTTAAACTTACATTTCTCAAATCAAGAATTCAAATATTGATGATCACGAAAAAAATTAAAATTAGTCAATTCTATAATAAAAATTTAATAATAAACGTAGAACAATTTATTTTCACGATTTCGAATTGCCAACACATAAATAAGATGGCCTGGCTGTTCCCCCGGGCGATCGCCAACGAGACTTTTTAGAGAAGATGACGAGTCTCGTTGGTGTTTTTGCTCTTCTTAGCGATCTTCGTCCCCAGCCGACGAAGGAAAGAAAGTGTTTCCATACCGATTGCCCCTGATATCTCGACGGCTATTGGCAAAAAAATTTGATTTCTGGCCAGGAACGAGTATTTTCTTATTTTGTGACCTCCGCGAGTTTTGCCGCCGAACCAGGATCAGATTGTTGAGAGAAAAGTCATTAAACAAAATTTTTGGCCGGTCTCAAAATCAGTGGATTCGAGACATTTTACTGTACATGAATGAATGAACAAAACCAGTCAAATCAACTGAGGCTGATGAAAATCAATCAAATTTGAACACGCTGACAATTCTTTCACATCGACCCTTTTAATTAATGGGGTTTATTATAGTGACACTACATTACTGGCACATATTAGGCATTCTTTATTGGTGAAGTGTTTATTATCCCAGAAATCATTCATAGTTAGGATTAGATTAATCAGGTGGCCGTGGTAATCACGCCTTTTTATCGAGGAAGCCACTACAATTCGGAGCCTGGCTTTATGCGGTTGGCCTAAACAGAGTTAAATCCACAAATAGGGTAGTTATTGCTGTTCCAAATTCAATAAACTGTGAGTATATATTATTTGATCATTCACTTCGGCCTCCTTTAAACTTATCGCGGCACTGACAAGGAAATTTTATCGCATTATCAGCAAACATTTCCATTTGCAACAAGGGTGTTTAAACCGTGAGAACGAACATACCCAGAATATAATTTGACTAGTACAGTCAACCCTTTCTATAGTGAACCCTCTCTACTAATATAACAGACCATATTAATGCAATCTCTCAGCCATTTGACAGAGATCTATTTAAATGGTCCGTTAAAAACGAAAATCAATTTGTTGAAACCTCTGTGATTGAAAATTTTACAGAAAGCCTCAATAGAAAATATTGTTCAAAAAATATTTTTAATTTGGACGAAACTGGATTGTTTTTTAAACTTTTGTTGAACAGAACATTAGTTGTTGACTTTGACAAAAATCTATCTAATAAACCGGTAAAAGAACGAGTAACTTTTCTTTTTTTCGTTTATTATGATAAGAAAAAAGCTTACCCATTTGTTATTGGAAAAGCCAAAAATCCAAGCTGCTTTAAGAAGAAAAAATTTAATAATATACAAGTCAATACAAATTAAATAAAAAAGCATGGATGACATGTGATTATTCTCATATAAAACTAGTGAATATGCGAAGGCGCTTGAATTATTGATTCTAGAGAATAATTATACGAAATAGAAACAACAACAATGCACATTCGCGTGGCCCAATGCTTCTGCAGTGGGTTTCGCTTGTGCAGGACAACACACTTTATTTTTAAGAGAAAGAACAGTTATATTTTTAACTAATCCGAGGAAAGAGCCAAGCAGACAAGAGAAAACTGTCCAATTTCTAACATTTTCTTTTTATTGCGCATGCGTCCTGTCCAATTTCTAACAAACAAATTTAAGAAATTATCAAACTAATCATTCTCAAAAATCAAAGATTAAATGATTAAAATATCTAAATAATCTTTGTACTATACTTAAATATTGTTTATTGTTATTTTGTGTTCTTGTTCTATTTTTTTATTCGCTATAGACAATAGTGAACATGATGTTTTGATGTGGAGATTTTGTTCACGATAGAGAGGGTTGACTGTATTTTCTTCTTTAACACTGCATAGATTGAAACAGTTATCGACAAATTTGATGATCATAAAATTAATGTTAATGATCATCGCATTAATTGAAATTACCTGGTTTAATAGGCAAAAAACACGACAGTAAGATAAGCTGTAAGACAGGCCATGTAGAGACGCGATTTCCACTAATTAACTCAGATTTGCAGATCACTTAAAATAGACGATAGTTGTTTCACAAAACGATGGATTAATATTCGTATGAATCAGCCTAATATATAAAGTACATTTCTTTAGTGATTCCAATAAATCAAGATATTGTCTGAATATCCACAATCGCGTAAAGAATACATAAATACTATCAATTAGCGGTCATGTCTTGAAAACATAATAATATTAAGGGCGGTTATTAGAGTGCCGTGCAAACACCTGGGACACCTTCTCTGACACTTCCCTGGCCATCACAGGCACATCATTCACCAACCGAACTGTCCTGTCTGCAAACTTCCTCACACCCTACAATCACACACCCTCACACACCGTCTTAAACGACTCCTTTATATCATCCAAGTATGTCCTCTCCTCCCCACTCCTCTCTCTGTCCTCCACCCATCTCTGCTCACCCAACCAAACACTCCCCTCCGATGTGCTGCTTAACCTACCCACGTTCCTGTCCTCCTCCCATGTCTGGTCACCCAACCAAGGACTCCCCTTACTTAACCCATGCAGGTGTGTGTCTTGGCGTATTCCACTGTCTTGTATAATCTGAGTAATATTGGGGAGTGGGGACTTGTTGTCTGTAGAGAGCGGCTGCCTCTGTTTTGTATTTGCTGGTGATTGGGCGAGTGTCAGCCCCACAGTGGAGGTCGAAGAATTGTCGTGCCTTGTCGTTGCCCCCCACCCTCATTCTGCTCAGTTCGTCTGGTTTGAGGATATCCATTGTGACAGACCGCACAAAACTGCAATATTCCCGCCCTGTCACCTTAAATGGACTCCCATGCTTCGATGCAGTCCTGCACAGTTCAGACAGATCCATATTCCATAACTCACACTTATCCATTGGGGGTAGGGACTCGCACATTCAAAGCATTTCTACTCCTTATTCACTCCATTTCACCATATTTCCACACTCTTCTCGCAGACGTTCCATCTCCTCACGAGAATCCACCTCCATCACTAATCTATTTATTTAAATAATATATTTTATAAATCAATTAATTAACATAATATATTTGAATTATACTTTAATGTTCATAAATTAATTACAAGCCACCTTTTGAACTGTCACAGAGTAGACATATGAGTAAGCGCGAAAGTGTCCACAGTAATGAAAATAATCAATAGACACCCACACTTAATAAATTTAAAGTGTAAAATAATAAAACAGAAATATTATATAAGCTCATGTAACATGATAAATAAAGCAACAAAACCCTCAATCCCTCTGGAAAGACGACACAGGAGAGGGAGGGTGGTCGTCCAGACTGAGAGAGGACAGCAGATCAGCCAAATTGGGGGTCTTTTCGTTGTGTATGAAATGACAGCGAGGACCATATGGACAGTAGAACTTTGAGTGGTAGGTCTTGCAGAGCTCAGTCTTGTAGCGAGGGTGTCGAGCCATCTTCCTCAAATCGAGGACTCCATGAGCGAACTGGCACTTGTCCCCATATTTACAGTAGCCGGACTCCTTGTATGCTCGACACAGCTCAGTCTTGTATCGAGTGAGTTGAGACTCCTCCTTTGCCACCATTCTCTGCCAATTAATAAACCAACACACCTCTACGAACGAAGCTTGCATTATGAAATACAACGCCCGTCTTTGTATATAACGCGCCCATCGTCCGGCTTTCCTCTGTCAGAATTAATGGCCTTATTAGTACTTGTAGACATTAACATTATTAGAATGATAACACTCAATGTGAATGGTGTAGTTTGCCTTAAGGACTGTCATATTATCACACATCAAAGAATAAAGGACACTTTCAGATTAGATTATGTTACTATGATGTATATTCGTCATTATTATACACGTGGTTTGTGTAGCACGTGGAGTTAGTCAGGGAATGAGAATTGAAGGCACTTTTCCCTATTAATTGGATTGATCACAATATATCATAATATCCGACATTTTTTCGTTATGCGGCCGTGGGCCTCAAAAATTAGTCGCCACTTGACATTGTGTGTGTCAATAGAGAGGGGCACACATTCTCCTAGTATAGACATTGAATGTCACCCCCCTGACAAGGATGGAAGGAAAGAATAATTTGTTCGCTCGACAACAATATACTTATTAACACAAGGCCATTGAATACTGCCGAAGATTGGCATCGTTGTCCTGTTTATAAATTAATTTGACATTAAGACCTTTAAAGCACAGTCGTTTTAACATTGATTTTCATTGATTTTTTCCAGGATTTTCAACACCCACAAATATATAAAACAGGTGTATTAAACCCCGCTTTCTAAAAAATGATACATTTGGAAAAATAAAATTCTAGCTAAAAATGAATAGTATTGTTGTAATCATTCTCTATTATGCATTCCCAATAGTGTCCAAAACAATTTTGAAAAGAACTTGCCGACAATATCCAGCGTTTTATACTTTGATTAAATTTAAATCGAATTTAAATTATTAATCTTTCGACTTGACCTTGTATCCACGGAGCAGGAGGCCTGCCAAGTAAATGTTTTATACCAGTCCATTGAATACTGCCGAACATTGACATGGCTGTCATGTTTATAAATTAATTTGATACGATTTGGTCACCGACAGTTCAAGCATTACAAATTTTGAAAAAGAATTTCACAATTATTAAAAATTATTTTAGTAACATATCAAATTTATACCCAGCTATAGCCATCATTTATCGCCAAATATCTTTGGATGTCAATTGAATCCGCAATGTATCTGTCCCTGAATCTTCTTTCAATGATTGGCGTGATTAGATGCTTCGTAGACAGTAATTTTTTCGACTAAGAATATTTACAGAAAGGAGTTATTACCTGACAGAAAGTACAAAGCGAAATCATTTTAGAAATTTCTTCCCTATTCAATCCATAATAGAGATTTCTTAATTTTGAAAAAAGGTAGTTTCTCCCAAAGCGGTTATGTTCCGCCTAACTTTTATTTATTAAGTTGCGCCTCAACGCACTTAAGCTTTAGAAAGTTGAGATCGGTAATTGATTTTCTCTGTCATCCACATTCCATATTCTTTTGATATATTCTTGTAGTCTAATAACAATTACATGCTTATCCCGTAGTGGTGACAGTCCGAAGGGTATCATTTCAGATCCTTGCAGAGTGACCGCCTTCTCCCCGAAGACTTTAACGTTGAAGGAAGCCAGGGTAAATTGAGAGTTTTAAGACACTCGTCACCAACCTTAATCAAACAATATATTTTAGTTCAAAGTAAAATTTCATAATCAACGAGTTATCTGGCGGCCCTTATTAACCGTAAATTTATTTTATTATAGTTTTAAATAAGAGACTTTCTTGAATTTTTAAATCAGTTGAGAATTATCATATTCCTTGTTGGGAGTTGGAACTTCCAGCTGGAATTATCCAGACGACAATCCCGGGATCTCAGCCCCCGATGGACGAAAGGCTTGAGCATTCTGCTTTCGGGCGATGTTGAGGAGAATCCAGGACCCCATCTAATCATACTCCAACTGAACATCAATGGAATAAGAGGGAAAGTTTTTGAATTACAGACAAACACAACATCGATGTATTGCGGAGACTTGAACGCAAAGCATCCGACTTGGCTTAAATTTCAACGGGCAGACTCAAGAGGATGGTCTATATTGGAACAACTCTCTGCCATGTCTTTCACAATCCGAAGACGAACGAACGAACGAACAGATTTTATTGACTTAGCACCGAAAGAGAAGAGTTATATGGAAAGGTTTTATTAAAATCGAGACACCGAAAGCCTCCTCCTTGCTTTCCTTTTCACTTCTCATGCCCTTTGCAATGAGCAGAGGACTTGCCGAATGTTTTGAGTTTGTTCGTCTAGCTCTCTGGGGAGATCCTGATCAAGCGTAGCTTATACGCCAGTTTAATCGCAAAGCGCCTTGTTTTCTCCAGTTTGGTGATTATGCGATTTCTCTCGTCTGTAGGTACCAACCTTCATGTCCATAGATAAGGACTGGTTCTACAGTCGCCTTATAGATGAAGAGAAAGGTGTCTGCGGAGAGATGGAAGCGTATAAGGCTTCTCAGGATCCCGGAACATTTCCTTCTTCTAGATTCCACGAACTTAAGGAACGATCCGTCAGCCCCGATCGTTACCCCAAGGTAGCGTAGGTCGTCAGAGATTCTTAGTCCCATTGTCTCCAGAAGTGGTTCTCTTCCTTTCCGAGTTTTAGAAACCCACGTGATGGTGGACTTGTCTCGTGCTAAAGGAGAGGGCTTTCTCCGTAGCCCAAGACTCAACCCTCGCTATATATTCCCTCAGCCTTTTCCAAGAGAGGTCCTTGGATCGCGACAGATCCGTAACCAATATGTCGTCCGCATAGATCAGCGGTTCTCAAATGCGGCCCCCGGGGCCGCATGTGGCCCCCAGAATTTTTTTTCCGGCCCCTCTAGAGTAACTAACTTTTTTAATTTTTTAATAATTTTTAAATTTAATTATTCATTCTTAAGGTTAAACATATCCATAATTGGTGATTTCATTAATCAATTTGAAGCACGTTTTGGGGTAAATTTATATAAATTTAATTTTTAGAATTTTAAAGAATTCCTTCCTTTAATGAAAATATTCGTAACTCCATTCAGCGTGGAAATTAAGGATGCGCCTGCAAAGTTTCAATTAGAACTCAATAATTTACAACATGATATAGAAATGGCGGCATTGTTCAAAAATGCGTCAATTATTAATTTTTACGAATTAATTCCTCAAGACAAATTCAAAAATATAACACACAATGCATATATGAATCTACATATTTATGCGAATAAATATTTAGTAAAATGGAAAAATTTACGTAATTTTATTTATTTGAAAAGTCCAGATAAAATTGATTTTTAATTATTGCGTCTGCTTTCAGTCAATTCTCCTCCTCTTCGAGCCCGAGCAAGTGTCTTCAACGGGTACATTTATCCATTTTACAGGGCAGGCCACTTTTGTGATTGTTCTCGAGTCCGATTTAATTGCATGCTTCGTCGCTGTAGGAAGGAGTTTATACTCCGGGCGCATGCTTTCCAATGTTCTCTTTATCACGATTGACTGGATATAAGCTCGCGTAGATTCCTGGACTTGCAAGGAGTTCTGGTAATGTTTATAGAATCTGGATGTTATTCCATCTCACGTAATAACCAAAGGTATGATATTCACTTTTGCGTTATGGATTACCTTCAATTCGTTCGCCAAAAGGTCATATTTATGTAATTTTTCTACTTCTACTTGCTTCAAGGATTGCTGAGAAGTAATCCCAATTTCGATAAGCGTAATAATATTCCGAACTTTGTCGAAGACAAAAATGTCCGGTTTATTATTACTCACTATAGTGTCCAAAATGGAAAATATAAAAATATATAAAATATTTTTTGTGCGGCCCGCAAAGCTAATCTTAATTATCGATTTGGCCCTTGAGCTAAAAAGGTTGAGAACCCCTGGCATAGATGATTAGTAGACTCTCCGGATTTACTGGTTTCGGGATGTCGGCAACGTATAAGTTGAAAAGTAGAGGGCTCAGGACCGACCCTTGAGGCACTCCCCTCCTTAGATTGATTGTATCCGAGGTCCGGTTACCACATCTGATAAAAGACTTTCGCATGTGTAAGAAATTCTCTAGCCATTTGACAGTCCTTTGCCCCGGATGGATACTGATGATCCTTTCCAGGAGGCCTAATCCGAAGACCCACACTAGGACACCTTATAAGGATATCTAACCCTTAACTTTTCCGGACTATTTATTTCAGGAACTTTTTTAAAAAGAATTTAATTTCTATTCCCGCAGGAAGAAAAGAAATCAAGAACCTCAACGATACCATCACTAAGAAACTCAAAGCATCCCAATGAAGATGGGAAAAACAAATCAAAACGCTTGGAAAAGAAAAATCTGCCCAACGCATGTGCAACGCTCTCAAAAAGTTCAGACCTGCCAACCACTGCACAGACTCAGAACAGAAAAGTCAACTTGAATTAAGTAAACTCACGAAATTCTACGCCGGAATCAGCGACAAGAATCATCTAAAGATAAACTCATATTATGTAAACAATAAACCAAAGAAATCAAACTCACCCACCTATATATCCTCTGCTGAAGTCGCAGCAGTAATTACCAGTACAAAATAATCCCTATCCTGTGGACCAGACTTGATTCTAACAACCTTGCTAAAGCATCTTGGTCCCATCGGAATTGATGCAGTGATTATGTTCAATTGCAAAGATTCTTGAAAAACTAATTCTCGATTTGATCACCCTTATTCCCCCCCTTACACACATCCAACATGGCTTCAGGAGTAATTTCTCTACCTCGACACAGCTTACCACAATAACTTAGTTTATAATGGGAGGTTTTGCAACTAGACCTCATCTCAAATCAATTGTATGCTACTCCATTTTCAGAAGGCCTATGATTCAGTCTCCAAAAAGATACTGACTCAAAAAATATTTGGTCTATCCATCGACTTGAACATAAAACTTTGGCTTTTGAATTTCCTCAGCGGAAGGAGAGGGCGTGTATGCCTGAATGGAATCAAATCAATCCCATGATTGCTTCCAAATGGAGTTCCTTAAGGCTCCTCCCTTTCTCCTGCTCTATTCAATTTATACCTATCCGACATTCCTAACCCTGAAATGGAAGACTCAATCATTCTCGCCAATGACCTACTCATTGGAATTAAAAAATTGAAAATGTCGACAAACCTGAGTGAGGATTGTATTGTGAGTGGAGTCCTCACATTCAAGTCAGCCCATAAAACTATCAGCACAATTTTAGATTATTGCAGCCTGTAGGTGAGGCTTATCCTTCTTGAATGGCCTTGGAGCGCGAAAAGGTTTCCAACCTCGGACGTTATTTAATCTTGGCACGTGTCTGACTCTTTCATAAATTATTTAATCAAAATTAGTTCCTTGGTGGGAATCAGTTGGCCTAGCTAACTTTAACTGCTCACTGTAACTCTCGAAGGTGTGAATGCATTTATTCATTACTACTTACTTTTTTCTCAACCCTATCTTCAAATACATTTTCTTCAAATACTTCTACTTTCTTCTTATTTTCGGAATATATTTTTTGGATTTTGGTTAAAATGAACAAATAAAATGTTCCCGACTCACATAATGAGCTCATTAAAACCCTCCCACCAAAAAATTAAAAAAACATTTCCGGATATTGGTTAAAATAAACAACATGCATGTCGTTGACTCACATGCTGAGGTCCTTAAAATCTTTCCGTCAAAAAATAATTTTATGCATTTTGGTTAAAATAAACATCGTGAATGTCCTCAACACGCATTATGAGGTCTATTAAAACCTTCCAGATTTTCTCTTTAAAATTAAATGCCAATATATCATTATGCATAATGAATCAAAATTAAAGCTATCATCAGTTTTAATCATGATAGAGTGTGCAATTAACAGATTGCACGACGAATTGACTGAAATTAACAGATTTGTAAAAAAATTTAACAGAAGCACATTGACATAATCATTAACACAATTGACCACGAATTGACAGCGCAATTCGAAAAATTTTTGTAAAAATATTAACTATTTATTCAAGTTTTTCGTAAAAAATAGAATTTACTTTCGGTATGCGTATTTTCCTAATCTTTTTAATTATAAAAAATAATTTTATCAATAATAACCGAAGGAGGAAAACGAAGCTGAAACAAGAATGCTCAGCTTAAGGTAATTAATTAAAACTGTTTATGCTTAACTTCTTATGATGTCGTCTGGTTCTTCTTTGGGTGTCGCTTTTTTTGCTGCTGCTTTCTGCGTATTGTTATCTATTTAGTATGTCGCGCCCATAGTTGGCGACCACACCACGCTACTGACCAGACAGACCTTCATTGTTGACAGCATGACCTACATAGTTTGACATTCATTTAACAACATTTACAATAAATTAAAACAATTTTTTGGTCAAATCGGATTTTGTCAAATTTTACAAATGGACAGTTACTTCAATCATGACATAATCCATTAAATAAGAAATTAAACGTTCTTTTCAAATTAGTAATCGCCAATTTAATGTATTAAAGCACTTTATTAATATTTTCTTCGAACGTCTACTAAATGTATTATACACATCAACTAAATTTACTTTCGCAAGGCAAACACAAAAATTCATCAAATAATAAATGAGGGCTTGTTAGACTAATCTGTTAATCACTGAGCATTTGCTAGAATATTCCAGAATGTTCGACTTGACTTATATAAGACCCCCGGGATTAGAATTACCACGTGTATTCTAGAGATTTCCTTTGAATTATAAATTAAATAAATTAATATAAATTGTAATAAAATAATACAAAGAATGTCTCGTGGATCTCCTCGTGCAGAAAACACATCACTGTACATACGGAATGTGTCATATAGAGCAAGGTGAGCCCACAAGCACATTGCAGACAAGAAGACATAAGAGAACTGTTTGAAAAGTACGGCCGCCTGCGAGACGTGTACATCCCTCTGGAATACCACTCGAGAAGACCTCGGGGATTTGCTTATGTGGAATTCGAGGACCCCCGAGACGCAGGGGACGCAGTGTGTGGAGTGGATGGGGTCGAACTGAGGGGACAAGTCCTGCAAGTGGAGTTTGCTCGAGGAGAACGCAAAAGTAAAGCAAACTCAACATAAAGGTGCACACGACATGCGAGTCAAGTCGAGGCAAGACGAGTCCCGACGACACAGGTCTCCCTTCTCACTCTACCACAGACGGAGGAGATCTCACTCCTCTCATAGGTCTCGTTCCAGGTCACCCAGGAGACGTCGCTCGAGGGAGAGGCTGTCCTCTCGACGAAGGGACATTTCACACGACATTATTTACTGATTCTCTTTCATTTTGTGTTCTCCAGAGGGAAAGTCATTCAATTTTCGATATTGTCACAATACTCACTTATTAATACTAAGTTAGAAAGTGAGTGACTTTCTTCATAATTTATTAATAAGATACAAATTTAGGTGTTCAATTAGCTTGACTCCAGCTTATATTTAATACATATCGAATTCTCTAAGCGAGAAAGTTTCTAGTGATTTTCTTTGTATCATGTCTTCTGTATCTCCTAAGAGAGTGCCAAGTTTTTATGCCTTATTTTTCCTTATGTCGTTGTTCACATTGCCTCACTATAGTCTATTCTGTTTTCTCGATGTTGATTTTTAGGAATGATTTTTCAAATGTGTTGGCCAATTTGTTTATAGTATCTTCTAATTGGTGGTCTGTTGCTGTGAGATCTGGGGATATTATTCCTGGCATTTTGTAGGGTCGCCTCCAGATATACGATGAATAAGACCGGGATGGGGCGTCTCCTTGGGGGTGCCCTTGTTTGCTTCGAATACTCTGGATTTCTGATTTTCGAGTTGGATAAATAGTCGCGCTTAAAAGATTAAACAAAGTATGGTTGAGAGGTAAACAAATTTATGCGTCTTTAAAAATCAAACTATACAATATGTTCGTAAAACCAGTCTTATTGTACAACTCCTCCTCCTAGGCACTCACAGTCCACGAAATGGAAAATCTGAATTCCTTCCACAGAATGCAGCTGAAATACATCCTATGAATCTTTTAGCCAAAACGCATATCAAACAAACACCTCTACTCTAATTACAATGTACATCTGTTGGACAAAGAAATAAGAAGGGGCTTATTCGGTCACTTCTTAAGAATGGACAGGAAAACTCCCCCAAATTTCGCAATGGAACACCACTACCCTCCTCATCCGGGAACTAACGCATCCAGGAGAGGGTGGCACAAGTGAGATAACTTTATTAATGTTATTTTGCAGTGCTTATTAATAACAATAAATGTGTTCTCCAGAGCGAACTAAGTCATTCAATTTTGGATATTGTCAAAATACTCACTTATTAATCATACTAAGTTAGAAAGTGAATAATTTAATTAATTTTGGTTTATAGGTTAATAAAGTTAACTTTTTAAGGTTAAATTTTTCAATTTTTAAGGTTAAAAAAATGTTGGCCCTATTAATAAGATACAAATTTAGGTTTGTCCATCAACTTGACAAGCCTAACCCTTTTTGTAATCAATTGGTATAGTGACTAAAATATTAACAACTCCAGCTTATATTTAATACATATCGACTATTGAGGTTATTGTTGGATTAAAACTGATTAGTGGAGAGGAGAAAATCAAAATGTATAATAAGCAAGGATACTGAACATGGATAAACAATCATGAAAGTTTAGAGAATGGACTTATTGATCACTTCCGAATACAATCCTCATCTTAAATGTTTAATTCTTCGTGTTTTATAAAAAAACAATCTCAAGCAGTAAAAAACGATGTACAAAGCTACAAAAATAATAGTTTTCAAATCATAAATTCATTCCAGATTGTATTATTATCGGCATTGCTGATTATCCTTAATTTTGTATATTTTGAACACGACTCTACAAAAGTGCCCTCAATGATCATCGCCGTCGTCTCGGGTATGTTCTCCGTCCAACTTAGCTCCTCTAAACAAGGCCCAACGAGACATGATTAGGACGACATGGGGTGCCCCTAAAATCATCAAATCACTCGATGCCCAACTCCTGTTTTTTATCGGTCAAAGTAAGAATGTGGAGGAGACGATTCTGGAGAAAGAGACCGCGAAGGATATTGTGATTGGGGAGTACTGGGAAGGCTATGTGAATCTGTCCATCAAATCAATGGCAGTCATAAAGTACATGTTGGGCTAATTCGGGTATTTTCTGTCTGTGTATGGAAATTCGAGTTATTTGGTAAAGATTGACGACGACACGCTCTTCAATGTCCAAAACCTCATTTCCCAACTCCACCAAATTGATCGCAACAAAAACGACAAATTTTTGTTTTGTAGAGTAAACAAGAATGTGATTCCAATACGACAAAACAGTAAATGGTTTATTTGGAATATAATTAAAAGGGCCATATCCCGCCAGGAATATCCCTTTGAGACCTTCCCCTCGTATTGCTTTGGGTTTTTCTACGTCATGTCCCTCGGTGCTGCAAAGACTATTTTCGAGACCTGCAAAGATCGGAAACTCATTTTTATAGAGGATGTGGCGATCACTGGTCTTATTGGAAATGTATTGCAGGGATATGCAGGAATGGGGTTGCCCTCATTGACAGTCCTCTCGTCTCGTTCTACAAATACAGAGGAGAGTTCTGCCATTTAAAGGACCACATTGCACATTTAATGTCCGATCACTATCACAAAATGAGGGACATATTTAATAAAATAAAAGAATGTTAGTGTGATGTGTAATTAATTATTTTAAAAATCAAATCCAAACATCTGTTATTAATATGATTTTATAAATTATTCATCGTTTTTTAAAGATTAATTAATATTGCAATAATTTAGGTCATCTTTTGTGATTATATATGTTAATAACAATTTTTATTTTTTCTAATGTGATTTGTGGTCCCGTACCATTTGAAGAATGTGGGGGATCATCATTCATAACGAGCATTGATGTTACAAATTGCAACATGACTTCATGTATTCTATATGGAGGAGACAAAATGGAGATGCAAATAAATTTAACAGCATGTATAAATAAGATTTTATTTTTAGCGGAGTCAGTCTGAATGTTAAAAACACAGGGATACATCAAAACACCACACATTTTTATTCTTAAAACTACCGATGCATGTAGATATATCACAGGGAACTGTCCACCTGGAAAAAACGAACAAATTTCCTTTAAATCAGTGGTTCTCAACCTTTTTTTTCCGCGGACCCCTTGTGAGTAAATGAAAAATTTCGCGGACCCCCTACATATTTATTAAGTTTTTTGTCAAAAAAATTTTACTTATCTAAAAACAAAATTTATTATTAAATCAATAGAGAAAATTAGTGAGAAGGTTGATATTGTTTTTTCGAGGCAATTTTTTCAATAAGAGGCTCGGTTGTCGACAAGCAAATTCTGATGTCATCTTCAATATTCAGTCTTGCGCGATGATTATTTTTTATATTGAGAAGTGCTGAGAAGACATGTTCGCATAAATATGTTGTCGGGAATATAAGCAACAAATTTAATGCATTTGCGCTTACGGAAGGATAATGCTTACACATTTCGCCCAAAATCTTGATAAAGCAAGTTTTTCATACAAATCTTTTGCGTTTGAATTATTGATCATGTCAATAAAAGCCTCTTCGATATTTTCATCGACCAAACGTGGATCAACACTGAATGGTGTACGAATGAATTTCAAATCAATTTCGTTCAATTCTGGAAAGTATTTATTTACTTTTTGTTGAAGATATGTTAAATGTGCATAAATAAGTTCGGTTATTTTTTTGATTTCAAATGCATCTATATTTACAGATTTTTATTCAAAAGATTCAAACATAAGTCTGAAAATGCGCGAATTTAAAGCACTCTTTTTAATATAATTTATGATATGTACGACATCATCGAGAACATATCTTAAATCTGAAGGTAATGTTTTGCAGCAGCATGAGTGCCAATAAGAGTACGTACTATGTCTTTACAACAAGGAAGAATCAGTTTTTCGGCAATATTATGAGGTTTCTTTTCTTTCGCTATACGTAATGAGATCATGTAAGATGCTAATAGCATGGAATTATCAGAAGGCAAAGTTTGTATGAAACGAGTCAATAGTTGATTTTTCATTCATCATTTACGCAAAGAAATAAAATAATCCCTATTTTTGTGGATTAGATGGGGATGACATGTGCGCAAGTGTCTCACAAGAGTTGTTGGTTTTCATGCTATTGTGTGACAGAATTTTCATGCACACAACACATTTTGGGCTTTCAAATCCATCTTTATCAATACAAAAAACCATATTTTATATAATCAGGATTATATTTGCGTATCTTAATAACATTCGAGGAATTCATATCATAGCATGCTTAAAAATTTTATTAACTTTTACTAAAAAATAAATATATATACGATTTTTATAAATAATTGAGTTACATTCAGCTTTAAAGTAATTTAGCCTCCTCAGTATTATTGAATATTAAAATATATTAATTATAATATATCTAAAAAAGATATTATTAATTATGATTTAATTCTATTATATATTAATTTAAAATTGTTATCATTAAATAGAAACATTTAAATAAAGTTTCTGAAAAATCTCGCGGACCCCCTGGAATCTTTCGCGGACCCCAGATTGAGAACCACTGCTTTAAATATAACAAGCAACTTTCCAATATACGTTTTGTGGTATTTTTGATATGTATGATATAGCCGATGAGTCTAGAGGTTTTTTGAAAGTTTTTAGACGACAAGGAACTAATCCCCTGCGCAAAATTTAAGATAAATACTGGCTCGCATAAAATGAATTTCGATGACCGAATTAATGTCAAAATTAAATTAGAGTGAATTCCATTAATATACTTACTGGACAACAATCGACGTGCGTATTGGGGTATGCAAACTTTCGAGTTCCCACAGATCGATTAAACTTGATGGGTTTGTAATTTTTGGACCGCATCAATTCTTAATTATTGCAAAGCAAAAAATGGAAGAAACTCTGCATATAGTAATGCATCCATCTGTAATCATTTATAATTAATAAAATAATCAAAAATTATCAATATTTGATATTTAAGTAAATGCAATTATTTTATAATAAATAATGTCACAGTCCGAATAAAATACACGCCAAATAATCTACACTTGTCACAAATGGCCGGAAAAATTTGGGCCAGACGCTAAAAGTCTGCCCAGTTTACGAGAACTCGCCCTCATTGGCTTCAAGACCGACTATATTATAACTAAGCCAAAAGTCTGTCAGAGTGAGCTATCATTATAGGGAAAAGAAACAATTTTGTGAATGAAAACTTGGTCGGTGATAAACAACCAGAAGGTCTTTTTATACATTTGACAAAAAAATTGTAATCTACAAAAAAACTGAATATGAGTATCATTTGGAGAAAGTGGTTGGAATATTCTACAAAAAAAGATTTGGTTAGTTATTCTGACATAAACAAAATAAAGCCTTGTGCGGGACTCGAACCCACGACCCTCGGGTTAAAAGCCCGATGCTCTACCGACTGAGCTAACAAGGCCTGTTTCTTAATTCTTGTAGAACTACTATACCCCAGTGAAATTGAATAAGTCTCAACTCATCAGCTAATAGTTTGATGAAACATAGTCACTCCCTCGTTATATTATGTATTGCCAAATTCGCCTCCCTCACTGTGCAATGTGATGAAAGGGGGGAGGGGACTATCAGTGAACAACATTGGTATTGAGGGTATCTGTCTTTACGACGGTGGTGGACATAATAGTGGGGTGTTTCGTATCCCCCACTTTGCCTATGACTTGTGCTATATCTAGAACGTGAATGGAGAGACATTCACAATGTTCTGAAAAAATAAAGAAGTGAATAGTATCTGGTAAAGGTGAGGGTCAGTCAGTTTAATCTGGCAATGAATTATTTATTTATTGTTCCCCAGGATCACTTAGTTATAAAGAAAAAGAGAAAAGTCTGATTTCAGACCATGAATTATCGATGGGATTTATTGGTTGTGCACTTCGGGAGTCGAGAATTGTAATGAATTGTATCAAGTGGGGGTATTACCCTCTGATAATGGTTTCTCAATAGACCGCCGGAATGTTGTCTTACTCCCTTGGCACCACTTTGTCCATCAATGCACATAGAACAGTACAAATCCTCCCCATGCCACTTAATTCCGTAGATCTCCTAAACATTTACAAGTCAATTCCACCAGCTGTCGTTTGCGGTATGCATCCAATATTCCACTGTATTGTTTGTTTAGTGCTTCCAGCTTGGATTGTATATTTTGACGTGTATCGTGGACTGTTCTAATATTTGCACATTCCTTTCGAAAATTGGACACCTACTTTTACAATTGTAATTTTCTTCCTCCTTCTCCGATATGCTAATCTCCTTCTCACACTCCCGGAGACTACTCACGATTTTATTCCACTCCGCCAGCAGAGACTTTTTCTTTGCCACATAAAGTGCTCTCATTTGATCCCCCATCACTCTTTCCATTTAGGTGGGGGAAGTAGAACGCCTATTTTTATCATTTTCAGCCATGAAGTACTCCACCATCATAGGGATGGAATAGAACAGTGGTTCTCAACCTTTATTCTTGTATTTCCACTTGAATTTTTTCATCACTCCAATTTTTGAATAGAAAAGAACCATATGATTTTATAAATTATAAACTAGGAATCAATTCGTTTGCAGACATGGTATCATTTTTATTGTTAATATCATCAGACAAACGAATAATTCTCACAGTTAAATAATTTAGGGCAATATGACACGACTGATTATGCAAAATATTTTTCAGAAACTGAACTCGATTCTCAAATACAGTGCGACCTCGAATTGGGGAAAACCAAGTAGCGGGGAAACCCTCTTTTTTGGGGAAAACCTTGGTTTTGGGGAAATATTTTTGCCATCCCTATAAAATACGATGATTTTTAATGAAATAAACCCCCTACCGGGGAAAAATTTTATATTATCATAAACGATTCATTAATATATTTGTATAATTTTTGATTTATTATTATTTATTTATTGTAACCTGTTTTTCCAAATTTGTAATCAATAATTTTAAAATTTATTTAACCTGGTAACTTAGTTAGTTAGCTAATTAACCTGGTAAAAAACTGAAATTATCAATTTTTAAAGTTATTTTATAAATTTTAGAAAGCCAATACCTAGAAAACTAAATCAAAGTGAAAAGATCAGAATTTGCAAGGATATACAGTCATAAGGACAAAATGATTTGTGAAGAATTTAACATCTCTAAAGGAATGCTATACCGACTAAAAAAGAAAAGGGAAGGAATCTTAGCTCAAGGTTTCTCAACATCCGAAGGGACAATTGGATACGAATTGAATGCCCAAGTTTACGAGATTTTTCGTAATCTCAGGTCGAAAGGTTTTCCAATTAATGGGCCAACCTTAAAGCTTATTGCACGTAAAATTGCGTATAGAAATTCAAATCATGATTTCACTGCTTCTAATGGATGGCTTTACAGATTTAAGAAACAATTCGAAATAAAATTCAGAATATTACATGGCGAATCACGATCAGCTGATAAAGAAGGTGCGGAAAACTTCCAATCAACTTTCAATGATTTGCTTGAAAACTATGGGGGAGAAAACATTTTCAACTGTGATGAAACTGCATTATTTTATAAAGCTGTTTCCAAAAAGAGTTTTGTTGAAAAAAATGAGTCACACAGCGGACATAAAATAAGAAAAGAACGTATGACACTTCTTTTGTGTTGCAGTTACACAGGAGAAAAATATAAACCGCTTATAATTGGGCGTACGAAGTCACCAAGAGTATTAAAAGGTGTGAATCTGAGAGAAATTGGCATTGAATATGATGCTTCGTGCAAAGCCTGGATGACAAAAAATATTTTTGAAAATTGGTTATCTCGATTTAACGAGGAAATGAGAGAGAAAAGAAGGAAAATAGCATTGTTAATTGACAATGCAACTTGTCATGCTGTTTCTCTCAAACTTTCAAACGTCGACGTAATATTTTTTCCAAAAAATACAAGTTCCTTAATTCAGCCATGTGACCAAGGGATAATAAAGGCATTTAAGAATCATTTTAATAACTGGATTATGAAAACAATTATCTATGATAAAAATCCTGCAGGGCAAATAGATGAAGCAATAAAGGGAATCACAATATTGGATGCTATTTCATGTTCGAAATTGGCATGGGACGAGATTACAGACACTTCAATACAACATTGCTTTGAAAAAGCTTTGGAATATGACTGTCGGGAAAAAGAGGACATCGAAGAAAGTCTGATTAATTCCGATATTGTGGAAAATACGATTTTGGAGAGTTTCTAGGATGATAACAGTAGTGATGAAGAGGACTGCAGCGAACAATTTATGGAACATTTGGATGATCAACAAGTTATAAACAATGCGGAATGCGCATTCACAATGCTGCTAAATGTTATTAAGCAAGAGACTCCGGAAAATGTACTTGATCTATTCAGATTCAAAGCAAATATTATGAGTTCGATGTGAAAAAAACAAAACACTCGATTAAAATTAACTGATTTTTTTATTAAAAAATAAAAATTGTAGTTATCCGTCTCGGTTATATTATTAAGAGAGATATCGAACAGGCGAGACCTAAATTTAATGAAAAACCTTTTTTTGGGGGAAAACCTCAAAATTGGGGAAAAATTTCCCCAATACGAGGTCGCACTGTATATGATTTTCCATCATCTTATGATTGGAGAGATAAAAAAGTAGTCACCAACGTCAAAAGCCAAGGTCATTGTGGGTCGTGTTTTATATTCGGGGCGGTCTGTAAAAAATGACTATTTTCCTAGCTTGGCAGTTTAGAAGGTCAATACGCAATCAAATATGGAATATTGACTAGTTTTAGTGAACAAATGTACTTGATTGCCTTAGTTATGACGGATGTAAAATTGGATACGTTAAAGATGTATATGATTACATCATTCACAATGGTGGGATAGCTAAAACTGATCAGTACAAATACAAAGGAAAAGTGACAGAATTTAAATTTATTGTAGAAAAAAACATGTAAATACAAGAACAATCCAATCAAAATCTTAAAATATGTCGACCAACGTAATGTTTCTGAATCAACATTATTAAAAACTTTAATGGAAATTGGTCCCCTCACAGTTAGTCTCGACTCATCAGCTAATAGTTTTAAATTTTATCTTAGAGGTTATTAACATTTGTATAACTCAATAGGAGTCCATGATAATCTTCATTGTGGCACAAAATTAAATCATGCAGTTACGCTTGTCGGATATGGGGTAGAAAAAGGCAAAGAATATTGGATCATTTGAGTCGGCAAGTCTCTGTTATGGGATGCGACGTGTTCAGACACTTTCTCGGAGCTCAACCTTCCTTCTTCAGCTGTCGAGCCTGGCTCAGTCTCTCGCAAAACCGAGAAGATGAAGATTGGAAAGTACAAGGAGCTCTCTGAACGGTATCTGTTCACTCCCATCGCCGTCGAGACTTCCGGCGTCATCGGCGAAAAGTCTCTTTCCTTTCTAAAAAAGCTTGGCCGCATGATCTCCCATAAACGGGGAGACCCACTCGAGTCCAAGTGGCTTTTCGAAAGGATTTCCTTGGCCATAGTACGTGGAAACTGTGTTTCCATTTACGATGCCGGGAATTTAGTTAGTTAATAACTATTTGTTAATTACATATAATATTGGATCATTAAGAACAGGTGCCTGATTTAAACACAAAAAACAGTTGGGGTCGATTCTGGGGAATTGCTGGTTATGCAAAAATTTCACGAAATAAAAATAACCAGTGTGGAGTTGGGTTTCAAATTTATTATCCGATCCTTTATTAATTACTAATGAAACGTTTTGGTTACTACTTTTGTTTGACTTGTTTATAAACAATGTCTACCACCCTAAAACCATATAATATGAAGGAACCCGATAATAGACTGCTTTCGAAATCGTGAAAGACACACCACACACGAGGTCTGTTGATTTGTGAGCGTTGTTCTGTACTCCATGTTATACAGACAAGTTAATTATTATGTTTTATATTGATATAGTTTGCCACGAAGACTCAAAAGGAGGAGAATCGACTGACGCAATAATTAAAATCAATTTTATCTGGACTTTTTGTGAGGTGTTAAATAGGCCTCCCTATAGGAATGTGTCCCTCCTTACAGACTGACCACCCACAATGTAACAATAACTCATTAAAAATGAACTTATGGCCCGAATCCCCCTCCACACTACTTTTATACAAGTGGCCACTTCAATGCCCAATCTGTGCAATTCTTGTGGGGGGAAATGAGGAGTGCCTGCAGTTGGGCAGCCCGCTGTGGCAGAGAGGAACAAGACTGAGCCACTGCAATGAGCCCCAAACTAATAAATGGCCATCGCTTTGATGTTCTGGTCATCAAAGGAGAGTGCCGCCTGAATGACTGCCTTTGGCCTGATTATTGCCATACCAAGTTGTGGTTGGCAATTGTGCAGTTGGCATAACAACCTCGACTTTTGTTTTATCCCTTCTTCGTAGTTGGCAATGGCCACTCCCCTTCGAGAACAGCTGGTTGCCCTCCTCCTTGTATTTCTGGGCTATTTCTGTCCAGTCACCCATACCTTCCGGGGTTCCTTCGAAACTGAGTTCTATCAGGCTTTGTGTGGAGGGGTTTGCTGTAGTCTATTTCTGTTAGAACTAGAGGGTGGTCGTAAAAGTCATCCCATCCTTTCCTGTCCTCCATCAGTCCCACAAGAATGACGTGGGAATAATAGTTTATTAAATCTGGATTATTATTATAATTGCACTAAAACACATTTTCGTCACAAATTCATATGATTTATTACTAGAATATAAAATGCCACATTTGTCAGTCAATTAGGCAATTGTGCAGGGTGGTGACCCACACAACCAACCAAATTGGAAGACCTCTCTGGTGGGGACCTGATTATTGGGGTCCTACTGTCGTGACGCAAACAGGAATTGTTAGAAATATTGAATTTTCTGAGGTTTATAAAGTTTATAATTAAATTATGACGATGTGACATGTCGCGTAGGCATGAATTATAAAGGAGTGATGCCGGTGAGTGCACAGAAATGGGAAAGAACTACACATTGTCGTCCACAATAACAATATGCGAGGTAATATGTGTACTGAATATTAGGTGTCTGCCCCGGGGACGCGTCTGAACTACGAGAATGACCTGTACTTGAGTGTATATGTGTTGGGACAGCACAAAGAGACAATGTTGTACCCCGCAGAACTGCCTTGCTTCTTCAGAGAGCAGTTCCACATATCGAGAGTAGTGGAGTGGCACACGTTTAGACCTTTTATATGGAATGTGATGCGGAATCAGTGATTGACCGACTGTACTGTATGTGTCTGTCCTCACTCCACAGCCGAGCCCGTCTTCATCAAACTATTCGAGGTCTCCCAACGCACTGGCCGAGACACTGTGTTGGCCACCTACACCACCAACGCACGTGACTTGCTCTTTCCCTACCCGAGTTGTCTCCCTTACTACGATGCATACTCCAGGGAGTACTTGATGGTCAGGACTGTCGACTTTCCGGTCATACTCTCCTCTCATCCTCAGGACTATGTCTCCCCCAGACTACGCTTCTCCACCTCCTCACAAGTCACATGTCCCCCCTCCCCACGCAGGAGGAGAGAGAGGTCATGTCCGCGATATGAGAGACCCACCTACTCCTCCATCAACCGGTCTGTTTCCCCTGCAAGGTCGAGAATGGCCTGTCGGTCAAATGACTGGGAGTCCCAGTTCTACACGAAAGTGAGTGGGTGGGTTGATTGCAGGTGCCCAACTACCGAATCGAGAACCTGCGGGAGTCGTTGGAAAGACTGGAGCGAGACCTTCGGCGAGCCCGACTGGCTTTAACATGCTAAGACATTAACAACTGACTAATTGACTAAATTGTTACTTAGTGACTATTGATTGGCAGTCCTGAGTTCGTGGATGAGGAGAGGACTAGGATGAGGGGGAGAGAGGACTTTTCAATGTCGCTGACATGTTGGTAGAGAGGAGAAAAGTCGAGGGCCAGGTCAGTGCCGAAGATGTGGGGGGCGTATTGGATGAGCATGATGGTGGTCTTGGTGGACTCTGGATTGTGCTGAGTGCCCAATTGGTAGTTGAGGGCCATCACGAAGAGGCAGGCCAGATTGGAGACTGTCATTTGGTTGAGCGAACATGACTTGGACACTCTACCACTCTTTCACTCCAACACCACTCTAATAGGAAAAGACACAATATTTTGAGGTTGTGCAGGTGAGTGGCCGACAGGAGAAGGACTGCATCCCTCACTTGCGGGATCAGTTCCCCCACCTCGTCGTTGGCTGCCACCTTTTCTACTCCATTCGTGCCCCACCACATACCCATTATCTTGTTGAGTTGCTTCATTACTCTCTCGTCGATCAGAGGACACTCCAGCACTCGGTAAAACTCCTTGAGGACATCACAGTAACAGTTCACCGACACCGAAAAACAGAGGATCCCTGCATCACTCACACTCCTCACCCGCCTCAAACAAATCCTTCATTTTGGTCTCCTCCGCCTCCAACCCGGGCACTCGGAATATTCCCTTCGACTCCAAATTGATTCGGTACATGCAGAAAGTCACCACAAAGGGCACTCTCGCTTTCCCCTTCACATGTCACCACTCCACACACCTCGCAAATGCTCTCCAAGTTGCCCCCAAACAGCACTCTCACGTGCTCGTCCTCCTCCATCAGAAACGAGCAGACCCGACTCGACCCGTCCCTACACGTCTCTCACAACAACACTCGTTGAAGAAGCAGAATCCTTCCTTTGAGTAAATCTGCGCCATCGCCGTCTTGAGAAACCCCAAGTCCCCTTTCAGCACAGTCATCTTTATTTTGCCACCCAAATAGGCCGATTTGTCCTGTTTTGATTGGCCCGACTCAACCTGACAGGCCGCCCTGCTTTTCTTTCTATGAATTGTTTGTTGGACGAGTGTTTCCTCGTATTTCTGGGAGGACAACTGGGTGATGGGATGGGAGTACTCGTGTGGTCAATGTCGACTGGTCGTCCAACTCTCTTTTGGTGTTCACAAGCAGTTGCCGAATGTTTTTGTCCATTTCGTGGGTGGCCAGGAGGGTCGGGTGGGGCTGCCACTCGGACTGAGGAGACATACCACGTTTTGGAAGTCTGGAATGTAGAATTGGCATGTCTTGAAAACAGTCTGGTCAGTGGCGAGGACGAGGTTGTCGACTTTAGTTTTAATCAAGTGCAAGTATTCCCTCAATTTGTCGTCCATGTCGGCCACCCCGTTGGACAGAACATTGAACAACTCGACGAGGAGAGTCTCCCTGCCCGAGTCGAACACCTGCACGTCAACAAAGCAAGAAAACAGTGAGCAACTCTCCAAACAACTCATTTTGGAAATAATTGACAAGAGTGTTGATTCTGTGTGCTGCCTGCAACGAGTGCAAGTAGGACTTGAAGGCCTTAATGCTGAGGTCCTCCAACACTCTCTTGGACACCTTCTTCTCGACGGCCTTGACGAACTTGGAGTAGGACTGTTGGTTGGCGTAGTACAACTGGAATAAGAGTGCTCCACTCTACTTTGCTGTACACTTCCATCTGCCGCACAATGTCGGACTGGAACGTGTTGATTGTGTCCATGCACTGTGCCTCAACACACCAACACTCACCATCCAGAACACTCCCTCGTACGTCTTCTTTATCGACTCGATCAGACTGGGCATTGTCTGTGTGCAGGCCGTTATGAACGTTGTCTCCGCGTTCACTCTCCACCACGCTAGTCCCATCATTATTTCGTCCACTCCCCCCATTCCCCAACCAGTTCTAATGTGCTTAACAGATTATTGTAATAGCATTATCAGCACACACCTTCCCTTCACCTCGTTCTTCAACAGTTTGCTCAGATTCCCCACATAGTCCTTGCTCAATTGACCCACTTTGCTCACGCGCTCTGACCAGTCCCCCATTATTGTGTTGAATTCTTCATTTCGCCGACTTAGTGTGCTTCTCGACACTTCGAACATGTTCTCGATATCTGCATGTCCCCATACTTCATACTTTTTATTGTCGACTGCATTTGAGACTTGCTGCTCATCCGGGATTTTTATTTATAACCACCTTAATATACTATTCCCACAGGTTACCCAGTCATTAACATTAAGTCCAAACATATTAATTAATTAGTATATTAGTTTAGACAGTAAAAACTGTTTTTTGAGTAAAAGTGGCCATTTCCTAGAAATACATATGAGGAATACATCGCCCTCTGCATCGAGCAAACTGGTGGTGACCACAGTGCCAGTACTCAGCAAATCCCTGCCAGTCCAGACAAGGTCAGTCTCCTCGGAAGACCCCTCTGGACATATTCTGAGAGTGGAGGCTGGTGGGAGACTGTATTGAGGGAAAGTGTATTCGAATATACTCCCATCGGCATTCTGGATTATTCGCCAGTCACGGAGGTTTTGTTCCTGCGAGTGTTAGGGGGAGTGTACTTGTGAGACATTTGTGTTCTCTATTTCAAGGAACAGTCCATCGACGTCGACTCGGGTGATGGTGATGGGTCCCTTGGCACTCCTCTGGTAGGTGGTCTTTTGTGTGGGGTCACTTTTGGGGAATGAGTAGTGGAGGGAGTCGATGCCACTTCTGGACTGAGGGGAAGGCAAGTTATCTTCACTTTTGGGGAATGAGTAGTGGGAGTCGTCGGCGATGCCAATTCTGGAGTGAGGGGGGGAATGACCTGTTTTCTTCATTTTCGAGTAGTTTTCGGTAGGCCATGATCTCGAGTTGGAGAGACATGTTTCGGTCGGTGATGGACTGTAGGTCAGTGAGGGTGTTTTCGAGGAGTGTGCGGAGTTGGTTCATCTCGTTGTCCTTCTCGACCAACAACTTGTCGTATTCTCTTTGGAGGTTGTGTAGTTCTCGTTGTAGATCCTGGTTGTGTCTGTTGAGTCGGGCATTCTACGTGGGGAGAATTGGGTTACGGAATTCTCCAAGTGGTCGACCGTGTTCTGCATGTCGGTCTTGGTGGACTGGAGGGTGGAGAACTTGTCGCGGAAGAAGGACGTCTCCAACTCGTTGCGGGCTGCCCCAGTCTGGACTTGGTGGATCTAGAGGGTGGGGGGAGGGAGGACTTTGAGTGAGTAGTGTGACTCCAGGTCGTCCCGAATGGCCTCCAGTCGACTGTCGTACTCGTCTTGGATGTCTTTTATGCAGTTGGCGAACTCGCTGGACCACCACTCCCGAGATCGGTCAAAGGGGTCCCTCCACGTCCCCAGTTCCTTCAGTTCCTGCAACCATTTCCACACTCCCCTCACCTGCGCGTGCACATCCTTCACGAACTCGAGTTGTTCTCGTAAGGTCTGGCACTGGTTTTGGTTGTCGATTCGAGAGACCGTCTCCACTCCCAAGTCCTGCCACTTTTCCCCACAAAGTACATTTCTCAGACTACACACCTCCGCCTTTAGTCGCTCCACGTTTCTTCTGTCCCGTTCTTTGTCCCCCAAACAGTTCTCCACCTTCCTCTCCAACACTCCCCTCTGTGCCTCGCACGTCGCCAAGTCCTCCTCCTGTCGTCGCAGTCTCCCCAAGTTGTCCTCGTACATGTCCTCCAGTTCTCGATTCCTTCACATTCTCAATCACCACATACTCCGCCTGTAAATCCTCCACTTGATGCTCCTTCTCCTCCATCTGCCTCCTCAGTTCGGCCTTCTCTCGTTCTCCCTCGTCCAACAGTCTCCGCAGTTGTTCCAGCTCCGTCTCGTACATGTTCTTCATCGAGTCACTCCCCCTCCTCCCTGTCGCCTTCAAATTCTCCATTTCCTCCACCAAGTTCTTGTTCAGTGCGTCGTTGTACCGAGACACCTCGATGTAGTGAGCCAGTCTCGCATTCAGGTCACGCATTTCACTCTTCTCCTTTTCCCGTGCTGACTTGAACTCCTCACTGCTCGTTCCAACCAAACTCGTCCCATATTGGTATTCCACTTTCATAGACGGAACATTCAACGACTGAACTGTCCTACGCTCGCAAGTCCTCGCTTTCGTCCGCGGACGGTAGCTCTTTGACTTGTAGCTTTCCCTCACCTGCACGGACATGCTTCTGAGGCCGGACATGGCCATTGATTATATCTATTCCTGCACACCGGCATTCGGTCGATACTTCCGCCAATTAAAGTGCACTGAGGCATGGTCGAGCGAGGAGAGTAGTATGTTGCCATGGAACATTCAAATAATCAATTTATAAACTTAATCGAGCAAATGTATTCGAATTGATATATTACCATATAATTCACAAAGTATGCCTCGAATGACCATCTTCTATTAGTCCTCCATCACACACTTTAGTGCCTGACAACTCGATCTATTTCTGACTGTCATTGACTGAGTGTATGCTCAATTAATTTTTTAAATAAATTCCACTGATATAACTCGTATCTAACATCATAGAGAAGGAGAGGAACGAACCAGGATCATACAGCCCAATATCTACATTATGTGTCCCCTCGAGAATTCATGAAAGTTGATTCTTGGCCGTATTCACAAGGCCTTTGACACGGTCTCCCGAAAAATTCTTACGCAGAAAATTTACTCGTTGAATATGGTATCAAATTTAAAACTATGGCTTGCCAATTTTCTGAATGGACGTCGGGGTAGAGTCTACAAGGGCAATCGAAGATCTGCATCGAGGCTACTACCGAATGGAGTGCCACAAGGTTCCCCCTATCCCCCGTATTATTCAACCTAATGTTGAACGATATGCCTCTTCCTGAAAACAAGAATGACATTTTACTATCATATGCGGATGATATAATCTTTGCATCGAGGGATATATAAGTGTCAGTGAAGCTACAAGAAGATTACAGAAAAATATAAATAACCTGTGTATATGGCTCAATGCCGATCTGTTGAAAGCAAGCCGGGAAAAGTCTGAGCTAACCTTTTTCACAACTAACAAAAGACTGAGGAATTTGTCGATAAATGTGACCATGGAAGGGAAATCAATTCCTTAAAATAAAACTCTAAAGATACTAGGGATCACCTTTACTCCCCATACGGAAAACGAGTTGACGAAATAAATAAAAAGAATAAAGTGATTAGTGAGCAAACTATCTCTTAATGTCAAGGTCCAGTACATCGGACTTGAGACACTTGATCAGATCGAGGACTTGTTCCTGTGTCAGTCCAGACACTGAAGTACTGTTTATCGAGAAGAGTTCGTCTCCCTTCTATACAAGTCATCCACAAACGGGGACTTTCAGTCGAGTATTCGAGGCGTATTGGACAGTCGGCTCTATTTGGCTGATTAATACTTTGTCGAAAAAGTCATTTGTCGTCTTCTCTGGCTGGTGATGACCACCCCGAATGTCCCGTCCCCCCTTCTCTCGATTTTGACATTTCTGAGACGTGGATGACTCCTGACTGGCAGTAAATGGGGAGACATACACCGCATCCTCTCCTTCAGGGATCTGTGGGGTGGGGGACTGTCCTGCCGACCATACTCCAGTCTGATCCTTCCAGTGGTGGTCTGTCTTTTTGTACAATCACAACTTTGAGTAAAAGAGTGACGTCATTCACACTCATTCCACGGAGAGGTCGGTCATTGATGGAATAAATGAGGTCATTCGTCTTGATGGTGTCCCCCATGACGCAATTGGGCAGCTGAGTGAGTGAGGACAAGTACCACTGAGGACACAAAGACATTCCCTGTTAGCCTGTCCGTGGCCAGGGTCATCCCCAGTCCCACTTTCGGATCCCTTTCAACCAGAAGAGTCCACCGTCCCCACTCCTCACTCGACGTCTCTTCCTCGGCTGACGGTCCCTCCTAATTGATGAGGGGACTGAGTACACCCACAATCCACGTTTCAAATGTGATTCCAAGCAATGACTACACCCCATGGAGTGAAGTAGGGAGGCCGTCCTCTTGACCTTCTGAGAGGCAATGTCGTCAATAATTAATACTTCTCCACTAAGCAGAGGGAGGACTCCTGCAGACTGGCAGTGGCGGGTGGTGAAACAGTCCGGCCTGGAAGATGAGAGAACAGAAAGGAGTCACCTCCCATTTGATTGGTCGACTGATTTTGAATATCCCCGACGAGTGACCTCCTCTAGGGACCCTTCGACGTGTTTGTCCTTCACGGGAGAGTCCTGATTGATCTCATTGCACTTCGGACTGCTTCCTTTGCTGGTCATTCCAAGATTTTTTATTTTCGCTTTTGGGCTTTTTCCCGCGGTTTTTTTAGAACTTTTTGAGGACTTTGGAGATTCTATGACTGTCACATTTTGGCGGGAAATTGATACGTTTTGGCGGTTCGATGTGTTCTTTAATTTTGAGTTGCAGAGTGGAATTTGGACAGTTTAGAAAATCAAAGATTTCAGAAAATTTGAGACGTTTCACAGGTTTTCCCTCAATCTAACAATAATAATTATTATTTTGTATTTTTTAGAATAATATAATAAATTTTTGTACTTCAATTATGTGGCTTTGTGGGGTCACTCGATTGGATGACGTCTTTTCGACTCTCGTAATAATTAGATGATCAATTCTCTCTGCCACAGACTGCATTTCGGGGGCTATTATCTCACAAACAATCCCCTACCAAGGACAGTGAGGCCAAAAGTCCTGCAGGTGGTGGATCTCAAAAAAATAAATTCCTTAGGGCTCCTCCACGTATTGGTCACTAAATTATATTTAAAAAATACTGAGTATGCTCATATCATCAATTTAACACATTAAAATATGATTTGATTTTTTAAATACGTGTTGTGGTCATCCATCGTGTGTAATTTTATGCTCGATTAACTACAAAATCAAAAAAAGATTTTTTAATTATATATTTAATAAAAAAGTGAATATAATTAATTATTGGTTAACCTCCAACAAATAAAATCTTCGCGTGTTGATTCACGGTGGTCTATTATTTGAAATGGAGAGTCAGTTAATAGCTGAGCAAGCCGCTACGACATATTTCAGGTACTATAAACATATACTGACAATTCACAGCCAGACAAGGAGCGTTCGACGTCGTCTCAACGCACTAAAAAGACTGCTGAACTGTTCAGTAGACGTGATGGTCGCACGTGATAAAGAAATATTCGAAATCTTCAAAAAATACCACGAAGACTCCAAAAAACTAAACTCTATAGTAAAAGCCCGCCAATAACTCAAAAGAGGCGGGAAATAATATCGGGGACCTACGAGCCGACGGACGAGGAGTCGACGTGGGAGAACGGATTCGAGGACATGGAGAAGGACTTTAGTGAAATGCTCAAACTCGACGTGGACGAGAATGTGAGGGGAATCCCGGGATTCTGGCTGGGGGCACTCAAGAACTCGGAATTGATTGACTTTATCGGCGAGCGAGACGAGGAGGCACTCTTCTTCCTCGAGGACATTCGAGTTCAATACGACCGTGTCCAAGGCAATCGGGCGGTTTGGTCGTGTTGTCCACATTTCCACAGTTGTGGAAGCTCGAGTTCGAATTTGCCGAGAATCATTTTTTTACGGACAAAATTCTGAGTTTGTCGCTCGAGGACCAGTTCAGGGAGGGGGAGGGGGATGCTGGACTGGACTACTCTTACCCCGACACTGTCAGACTCGTGGGGTGCCCCGTCGACTGGAAGCCCGGGATGTGTCTCACGGAGAAGAGGACAAAGGTGGTGAAAAAGCGGAAGAATAAGGCCCCGATTACCACGGTGAAAGTCAAGCCTGCCAATTCGTTTTTTAAGATATTTTGTGAATCATTGAGTATGAGTGAGTGGTGATGTGGTAGGTGACAAGTCGAGTCATCAGCAGGAAGTGAGTGTGTGTGATGAGTGGTAGGGAAGGACGTTCGGGATGAACTTGAATGACGGCCTTTTGATCTGCGTGAGTCTCCGTGAGTCGGTCATCCCCCAAGCAGTCTTGTACTTCCTCGGTCAGATAGAATTGGACGAGGTGATTTCCCTTTATAGATGTGTCAGGATAGTGATGAGGAGGAGGATGTGGTTGAAGAGGTCCACCAGTCGTCTCCCGAGGGTTGTGGTGTGTCCTAATATCACAGAAATAAGTGAACAAGATTCGATTTGATAGTTTCGTTTTCTCACATTATTTTCAGTTATATTCTTTGTGTTAAAAATGTTAATTTTATCTAATCTACTGGATGATTGATATTTTAAATATCACATTTGTAATGTCATTCCACACTCCTTAAATTTGACAAGCATCTTACATTCTCAATGCACTCAACACCCCTATCAATATAGCATAGTCTTTTTAATTTATAAGCTACTTCTGGAATGTTCTGAACATCATGTTGTTTAAGAAGTGCCTGTTTCTAATCATATAATGTATCCTCTGCTTGCTTTGCTTGGAGATTTGCCTTTTCTTTTTTTAAAATTCAGCAAATTAACTCTCATCTGGGAAATTGCGAACAAAAACCAGACACAATATTTTTTACCTTGTTTTTGATAAAGCGGCTTTGAACTACGAGCGTAGTTTCCTATTTTTTTTAATAGGCAAAAATTCGCTCAGAGATAGGGTAATCCAAAAAGAGAAATTTAGGTCTGTTATTAAAAGTGTACTCCAATTGAATTCCTCTCAGGGGAGACTTCGGCACCAAGAAAGAGCAGTTAGATCGCTAGAAGAACATGGGGAGAGAATTCAAACTACATTTGAGGACGATATTATCTAACCTAGTTAGCTTAACTTTGTTTCTTGTAGTCTCGGGGTTAACATTTGGCTGAAATAGATCGTTTGGCATATATCAGACATTTGATTACTTATAAGTATGTATAGCGAAAGAAAATGAATAAATAAGAAAAATATTAAAAAATACATTCAAATAAAAAACGCTTCCTCTTTCGATGTAACACGTTAATAGTCCCAGTTTCCCGTCTAGACTCCATTCATTGAAATATATCTTAATAATAAAATGGTATGGTGTGTGTCTGTCTGTCTGTCTTGTGTCTGTCTGTGTGTCTGTCTGTCTGTGTGTGTGTGCACACCAACTTCAAATTGGCAATACGATGTCCTCGACTTACATGATGAGGTCCTTAAAACCTTCCCCCCAAAAATTAAAAAAAAATTTTTCTGCGTTTTGGTCAAAATGAACAACTACGATGTCCTCGACTTACATGATGAGGTCTTAAAACCTTCCCCCCAAAAAAAATTAAAAAAAAATTTTCTGCATTTTGGTTAAAATGAACAACTACAATGTCCTCGACTTACATGATGAAGTCCTTAAAACCTTCCCCCCCAAAAAAAATTAAAAAAAAATTTCTTGCATTTTGGTTAAAATGAACAACTACAATGTCCTCGACTTACATGATGAAGTCCTTAAAACCTTCCCCCCAAAAAAAATTAAAAAAAATTTCTGCATTTGTTTTAAAATGAACAAGTACAATGTCCTCGACTTACATGATGAGGTCCTAAAACCTTCCCCCCCAAAAAAATTAAAAAAAAATTTCTGCATTTTGGTAAAATGAACAACTACAATGTCCTCGACTTACATGATGAAGTCCTTAAAACTTCCCCCCCCAAAAAAATTAAAAAAAAATTTCTGCATTTTGGTTAAAATGAACAACTACAATGTCCTCGACTTACATGATGAAGTCCTTAAAACCTTCCCCCCAAAAAAAATTAAAAAAAAATTTCTGCATTTTGGTTAAAATGAACAACTACAATGTCCTCAACTTACATGATGAAGTCCTTAAAACCTTCCCCCCAAAAAAAATTAAAAAAAATTTTCTGCATTTTGGTTAAAATGAACAAGTACAATGTCCTCGACTTACATGATGAGGTCCTTAAAACCTTCCCCCCAAAAAAAATTAAAAAAAATTTCTGCATTTTGGTTAAAATGAACAACTACAATGTCCTCGACTTACATGATGAAGTCCTTAAAACCTTCCCCCCCAAAAAAATTAAAAAAAAATTCTGCATTTTGGTAAAATGAACAACTACAATGTCCTCGACTTACATGATGAAGTCCTTAAAACCTTCCCCCCAAAAAAAATTAAAAAAAAATTTTCTGCATTTTGGTTAAAATGAACAACTACAATGTCCTCAACTTACATGATGAAGTCCTTAAAACCTTCCCCCCCAAAAAAATTAAAAAAAATTTTCTGCATTTTGGTTAAAATGAACAACTACAATGTCCTCGACTTACATGATGAAGTCCTTAAAACCTTTCCCCCAAAAAATCAAAAAATTATTTTCTGCATTTTGATTAAATGAACAACGCGAATGTCCTCGACATTCATGATGAGGTCCATTAAAACCTTCAAGGCAAAAATCTCACGTATTAAGAATATCCTTGATGAAAACGACAGCGAGAATATTAACAATGATGAACTCCCAATTATTCGCGATATAAGAAATTGAATTCATCCTATGTTTTTCTTTAAAATTAAATGCATTATCATTATCGACCATGAATCAAAATTAAAGCTATTATCATATTGACTTTGACAGAATGTGCAATCACAGATTGCACGACTTTGAATAGAGTGTGCAATTAACGATTTTGAAAAACCACTTTGATAGTTGAAACCACATTAGCACAATCATTAACACAATTACCACCAATTGACGCACGACCTTGAATAGAGTGTGCAATTAACAGATTTTGAAAAACACTTTGATAGTTGAAACCACATTAGCACAACCATTAACACAATTTACCACCAATTGACAGCGCAATCAGAAGAATTTGCGTAAAAATATTAACTATTTACTTGAGTTTTTCGTAAAGATAGAATTTATTTTCGGTATGCCTCTTTTCCTAAACTTTTTTATTATTCAAAAATAATTTTTTAAATAGATAACCGAAGGAGGAAAAACGAAGCTGAAGAAAAAACGGTCAGCTTAATAAGGTAATTAATTAAATTTTTTTGTGTGTCGCTTTCTTGCCTGCCGCATTTCCGCCTGCCGTATCTCCCCTGCCCCATTTCCGCCAGTAAAAATAAAAAAAGAAAAAAAAGGAAATTACAAAGGAAAAATGAAAAAATTAAATATAAAAAAAATAACCACAAAAAATGAAAAAAAAGTTTGCAATGACATAAACAAGGCCCAGGGACAGTCATTAAAGTAGTTGGGTTATTTTTAGAGAGTGAGTGCTTTTCACATGGACAGCTGTATGTGGGATGCTCGAGGGTAGGCAGAAGAGAAAATTTATTCATATATGCCAAGGAAGGACGGACGACAAACATCGTTTATCAACAGGCGATAGAATAGGGTTACATTAAACCAGGTAGTTTTATACATCTACATAACTTATAGTTGTTTGATGAAACAGGCCCTCCGCAGGAGCTAGGTCGCGGTGAGCGAAGCGAGCTGCCGAGCTAGTTATCAATAAAACTAAACCATAGGACGGTCTTCCAGTGTAAATTCTTAGTTTCATTATCCTAAATCTCAAAACTCTAATTATATTGACTGAATTAAGACAGTAGCCATGATAAATAGGTTAAAGTGGCACATCTCGCAAATACTGGAGTACCTGTGCTGCTGACAATTACTCTTTCTGCGTATCACATATCGTTGTGTTGAAATGTCCTACAAAATTTACTTTGAGTTCGTAAGCATTCAATAAATTCGTAAAAATCAAAGATAAATTCAATTTTATCTAATTTTTCAGACAAATAATTACAAAAATTAGTTTTTAGGTATTGCTAAAATTTCGAAAGAACTTTCACCCTCATTTGTTTATATGATTATATGGAATTCGCTGTTTTTTAATATTTTGCCGATTGGCACAAGTTGGATTTTGCAAGAATATTAAAATAAATTAATATTCCCCAAAAAACCCAAAATTTCAAAACATTTCAGCCCTCTTCAAAGAATATCTGAAATTGATTTTCTTGTAAAATATGCGTGAGAGGCTGTAAACCAGGAGTTCGGGTGTAGGATCAGAATCCGCCAGTATTTATATAATGGGCACGATTGCGCACACAAAATGTTTACAGTTCGAATTAGAGGATGATTATTTCACACAAGCTATATATCTGTCTGATCTATAATTTGTATCACATTAATGATTGTGCTACTTATTTATTATTTTAATCTTTTAAGAGAATTTTATGAAATAAAAAATAATAATGATATGTATGGAACATAAACTAGGTGCAAAAAAAACCGTTTTTTTAAATACGGCATATTTTGCAAAGATAACCGTGATTTTTCTTTGTTGATATCGAAAGGGATCATTAAATTAACCCTAAATCAATTTTGTTATATTTTTTTGTATTGTGTTATATGTCTAAATTAAAAATTTTAATTACACAAGGGCAATAAAAAACCGTTTATTCTGGTGAATGTGACATTTTTTACTTTTTTTAGAATTTTAACCCTCGATAAAATTACGAATGCTCGATGTAATAACAAAAGGAAAGATTCTAAGCTTGAATGCGTTAAATTGGACCACTAAAAAAATATCTGACGAGCTTAATATCCCGCGATCAACTATCGCTGACTTCATCCGAAAATTCATTAAATATGGTACGACTGAAAGAATGAAAGGTTCGGGGAGACCAAAAATTCTTAATAAGGACGATATCTTTATTTTACTCAACCTGGTTAAAGAGGACCCCCAAAAAAAGCTGATTGCTTAAGGAATGATCTCCGTAAAATAACCGGAAGAACAGTCGGTAAAAGATCCATCGCAAATTATTTAAGAAGGGAGCAAATATATGCTCGTGTATGTAGAAAAAAACCATTATTGAACAAAATAAATAGTGAAAAACGCTATAACATGGCAAAGCATTTCATTACTGTCCCAAACACTGAATGGATGAGGACAATTTTCAGTGACGAATGCAGTTTCGAAGTTTTTAATATTAAAAAACGGCAATATTGTTATCGGAAAAACAATACAGGCCTTCAAAAAAGCAACCTTTCGCCTGCTGTAAAATTTGGTGGGGGGAAAGTTATGGTCTGGGGCTGTTTTTCTTATTACGGAATGGGCTCGCTTGCTTTTATACACGGTAATATGAATTCCGCACTTTATATCAACACACTATGTAACCATTTATGGGAATCTGCAAAAAAAATGGAGCTTAGTGACTTTATTTTCCAACAAGACATGGCACCATGTCATACTTCCAAGATGACTATGCGATTTTTTCAAGAAAAGAAAGTAAACCTTTTACTATGGGCACCTCAATCACCGGATTTAAATCCGATCGAACATATATGGGCTCATATGAAGAGGGAATTAAACACCTTTCATCCAAAGAATGTTTCGGAATTGAAAGAAAAAATCGAAAATATTTGGAACGAAATACCGATTAGTTTTATAAAAAAAATTAATCGAAAGCATGCCGAATAGAGCACAAAAGCTTTTTAAGGCAAAAGGGGACCATATTGAATACTAACTTTAAATAATCAAAAATAAAACGGTTTTTTATTGCGTTTGATTTTTTGTTAGTTATAATTTGTTATGTAAAAATGAATACAAGTTCAAATATAAAAATAAAACTAGTGTTAAAAAATGATAAATTATTCAATTCTTTAATAAAAACAATATAGTTGCATAGTAAATTTTTGATATTTCGAAAAAACGGTTTTTTTTGCACCTAGTGTAGTTGAATCAAGCAGACTCTCTTCACTAGCAGTTAATAAATAATTGCTTATTTTATTTTTATAGACCACCGAAACAGAGAAATAATTAGTTTTTAATTAGTTTGGGATGCCACGTGTGTTGATTCCTTCTCTAAGTCGGCCATCAACGAATTCGCCTCTCTGCCCGGGTCTCGTGCTAATAGGGCTGAATATACAAAATCCGAAAAATACCAGGGCTTGTTAGACGGCTTTGGTTTTGGCCAATTGTTGTTGAGACTTCGTGCGTCTTTGGCACAAAGACAGTTGATCATCTGAAGAAACTTGGCCACCTCTGTTCATTACGCTTCAAGGATCCTAGGGAATTTACATTCCTAATCCAAAGGATCCTGTTGGCCGTTGTGCGTGGGAACAGCTGTTCCATCCGGCTCGCTGGCCGATTAATTTCTGATTAATTTAACTTTCCTTATAAAATTTAATTGAAAAAAAATAAAAAATTGGTTTAAAATGGTCTGAAAATTGAAATTAAATTAGTAAAAAAATTTCAATTTTTTTATAAATAAAATTTTTGAAAACTATATTTTACTTTATTTTAGGTCGCTTTTGCTGAAAACAAATATCTGACATTATTTGGAAATGAGTTTAAACGTTATTTATATTTTGAATAAGAAATAGAAAGATCAACGGGAAAACTATCTGATTTTCTCAACTGTTTACTATTTATTTGGCTTTTCAATTTTACCTATTTTTTACCTTATAAATGTATATATCGCATTTACATTTATTTTCATAATGATTCAAATTTCACTTTTCTTTAAGGAAACATTTAAAATCAATTATTATGACTATAAATATGTAAAAAAAGAATATAATTTGGAAGATTTTGGCAAGTTCCACAGTTTTTGGCGCAGTTTTATTCTGTGGACTATTTTTGATGTCATTTTGGGCTAAAAATAGAATTTTTGGGACATTTTTGATTCAAACAAGTTTATTTCATTTTTTAGAATTTACCTTTGCGAACATTGGAAACATTCGGAACTTCTCAACCACTGCTTTTTTTATTGAATATAAATTTTATTTTTTTCAGATAGGATTTGCGACCTTCGAAAATTTGGTCTCGACTCTTTTATTTCCTGGTTTTTGCATTTATTTATACATTTATAGAATTTAAACAACGTATTTGGATTATTTCTGTACTTGGACTTGTTATTGGTGTAGCAGGAGATATTCTACGGAAGGTGTCCATTTTGACACTCGGAAGTAATTTCAGTTATGAACTCGAGTATAAATATCGGAAAGATCACGTGCTGATAAAAAACGGAGTTTATAAATATTTTCGACATCCTTCTTATGTTGGATTATTTTATTTCTTTTTGGGAACACAGGTTTTGAAATATTATGTTTGTTTGTAGATTATGCTTGGTAATTTATTTTCGGTTGTAGTGCTATTTTTTCCTGGACTGTGCGTATTTAGAAAACGAATTAACGGGGAGGAAGCACTTCTGATTTCCTTGTTCGGCTCACAATATGAAGAATATCGAAAATCTACTTGGATCGGAATTCCATTTATTTAGACATTTTTATAATTTTTTTGGATTAAACTAACATATTCTTTTATCCAATTAAAATTTTCAGTTAACAAAAAAGAAAAAATGAAACATTTTCCATTCATGTGTTTTTTCAGTCAACACCTCTTTCCCCTGATTAATAATGTGATTAGAAATCAATTTTCAATGATCTAAAAGATTTTTATTATCTGCTAAACTGTTTTAAAATTTCTATAGCCAAAGATATAAAATGGACCCACACAGATTTCTAATTTCTGATAAATAGTTATGCAAATAATGATCTAACTATTCGTTGTCGAAAACTGAGAAACTTTGAAAAAATGACAACCAGTCAGCACACTCGGTAACCACACAAAGGATATAAAAATGAGAAAAACTAATAACCGACAAATCAGTAAAGAGTACAAATTAAAGAAAATCGTTGACCTTAGGGCGAGGAAGAACTTGAGGACACTCTTGTAGGCGGGGTCGTCGGTGGGGAAGTCATACTCGACAGCTGGAATGAGAAAAAGAACTACCGAGTGACTGGAGTTTGACATGGAAATGGTTATCCTGTGGGCGAGAGGAAAAGCACGGGAGAAGAGTGACAGAAAACGAAAGGAAAAACTTAACAGAGGGGATTATCGATATTAGTGTGTCGTTCTTGTCGACGTGACTGATCAAGGCGACCTCGGCTGTGGAAGAGTGGTACCCTTATGGTGTCGCCCCCGCAGGTGTCAGTGTAGTGGTCGAATGATCACTTCGTCGCAGAACTGAGTCAAGTCCCTCCTGTGGAAAAGACAAGACGTATCGCATTGAAACTGGCTCATGGAGTACAACTTGACAAAGGGCTAAAAAACTCACATGAATTTTATGTGCCACCGATCCGGATGGTTCTGGAGAAAAGATATGTCGATTAATTATAATTGGGGTTAGCTTGGAAAGAACACTTCGGTGACTTGTTTTTCTCTTCCTGTTAATGACCTTTCCTTGTTTTCTTAATTTTGGTTTTTCTTGATAAAAACTATTCAATCCGCCAGGCTACAGATCTATCATAGACATAATACTAACTAAAGTGTCTTAATAAAAAAAACTATTCTATTCTTTTATTTTTGGATAGTTTTTTGCTATTTTTTCCCGATGAACTTCGATGTTGGAGAGTACCAATGCCTTTTTTAATAGAGAAGTATTCACATCGAAAATTTAATTTTTGTGAATTTCAACCTCAAGTACCGCATTGACTAATAGATGAGTCTAAGCGGATAATTTAATCTTGGTATAACTTAAGTTCCGCAAGAGTATTCGAAGGTAAGATACCCATTAACACATTGAAACGATAAAATGTACCTTTGTCGACACTTTGGTTGAAATGATGACGTATCTCAATATATCTAAAACATAAGCAAACCATACGGATAAACATCTCTCAAATCAACCTGGAAACAGCAACCACTATGTTATTACATAAGAACTGGGGGTCACTTTTGACACCCTCATGTGTTTTACTGCCCATTTAGAGAAGGCTGCTCCCCGCCTGTCCCGTATCTGCGTTGGGTCCAAAGTCCAACATCGGGAAAAACTGAGAAGGATCTTGAGGATTGTTGGAAGAGCAAGGATTCGTAACATACAAATATCTTTCCTCGCGTGTTCACCAATGCTGGATGGTTATCGATAGGGGCAGGCACACTCATCCCTATACACAATACCCTGAGGAAACTCCCTCGCTAGTTGTACTAGCCAAACAAATAAAACATATTCTTTAAATAATCTAATCCTTCAAAGACCAAGTGGTGGGCTGTCTGGACAAAGGAGTGGGCGTAAAGTCGTTGTAATCGTAGGCACTCCACACATCCCCGAATGGACAGTCCTCCTCCCACTGCACGTCCCTGTCAATCAGTCCATTACAAACACATCAGAGGGCAGTTGTAAATGTCCGAAATAAACACTCCCGTGCATGTTCATATATGCTAATCAGACTCCCCCGACACCACATTCATTAAGGCATCACACCACCCACACTGGCAATAAATATTTTCAGCACTAAGCTCATCGTCACTGGGTGCACTGTCTCCCCTTCGATGTAGGAGTATACAGCACACACTCCTCACTGGCCAACACATGCTCCCTCTCCTCCCCATCACACTCACCTGAAATCACCACTCTCCGGCACTCCCAACGTCCTTAGTTCCTCCAATATTGACCGTCTTCTGCATTCTCACTACACTAGCACACCAGCTTCGCATTCCCTGCATTCCTCGATTATGTCAGGCTGCTCCAACAGGTCGTCCAAACACACATTCTCCTCATACAATTACTTGCTCGTCCTCCAGTAGTCGGTCAATCTCCGTAGGCACAAATTCGAATGTCATCTCACACCAGACTTATTAAAACTAGTGTTTAATTCACGATTATACATTTAAATAGATCAACAAATATTTTACTAATTATAACGATTTTTACTTTACAATTACATTTGCTGAGTCACAACCATGTTGTATAGAAATAATCTGAAAGATGGTAAGGCCTGCTAGAAGGTCTCATCACACCCAAGGTTTTTGTGGGTCAAATAAAACTTCTTTCACCATAGTCCGCCAGTTTTACAAAATTGACCAAGTTACCGGACAACAAGTTCCGTGTATACATGAGCAAATCGATATATGTACAAATTAAACGGATTTTTATTTAAGTTTAATAAAATTTACTAATTTTCAACAAAATGGGTCTCATCCGCAATTGCATCAAATACAAATTTTAGATACGAATCAAAAACTTGGGGGTTAATAAATAAATAAAGTAAGACATACTACTTCCTTATAGATGAAGCAAACTATCGCAAGTTATATTCAAATTACCTTTCTCCGACTTAAATAGCAAGACACGCCATTTTAGTTATTTATTTAACTCATCTACACTACTATAGCCACACATTTAATCAGGATTGTCCCAAGTGAAAAGTTAAACAAAAATAATCAAATAACCTATCCCGCTAACATGGTGGTAGTTCTAGGAACATCCGAACAAAGAAAACTACCAATGGCATTCTTGAGGACCCAGCCCTCGTCCTCCTCACAACACAGTGCCTCCAGCCCCTCATTGCACACACAACATCGACTTGTACACTCAATCTGTACGTCACATCCATTGATAACTGGGCCTCTTGACTACTACTTCGGTCTCCACACCCTAAATCCAGTCCTCCCAACAATCCCCACACCACTACAGCGTGCTTCTTGCATAAGTCATATATCCCATTCTCCGTGCTCTTTGTCACCGAGTCCATCAAGTACAACAAGCACAGTTTCTCTTGCGTTGACACTGACAATATTCTTTCTTCTATCGCCTTCACTATTCCAGCCATCTCCTCTATGTAACATTTTCGACCAGGTGATAGGGAGAGTTGATGCTGTTTTGGTTAACTTACTCATCTTTGAAATAAACAAAGTTTTTTCAATAAACCTGGTTGTCCATATTGCCTTCCGTCGGATCCAAACATCTTAAAGTGGTCTTCATCTCTTCAAATTACAGGTTTCCGTCGCTTATAAGAAAAGTTCACATGTTTTTAAGTTTATTTCATCTCACTTCCGTGTGATTCTTAGTCAAATAAGGTTACTTTCCTACAACATTTTCAAATAAGGTTATTCATGTTGTCTCCGATGGTTCTTTCAATAGTTTTATTTTATGCACTTCTTAAAACCTCAAGTGGGCAAGGTCAGCAGTTTGTTTAAGACTTTCTCCAGTTTTTAATCATGAAGTACGTATTGTTTTCTAAGGGAACTTTGTCTTTATTCTGCAAAAACATTTCTGTGACAGTACGTGACAAATCTTTGTTGTTTCCATAACATTATTCGAATTGTGAGTTCATTTTAAGTTTTTGAGGTTTGTTTCGAAAAAAATCTTTAGTCAATGTTGTATTCCAATCAATTGCTTTCAATTTCTGTTTTGATTTCTATAATTTTTGTAATTAGCTAAGGGGATAAGAAGAAAACAGTCATTTTTTTTATTTGATGTCTAAGATTTTTATCAGATGTTTTAGCCACTTTTTGGTTTGAATGGGCCAACTGTGTGTTTTTCTAATTGATCAATTAGTTGATCAGTTTTTTTATTTGATAGGTTTATTTACACTAGGAATCCTCCCGCGTGTTTGAACAAGTTAATTATAGTGGTTTCTCTGATTTTTTTAAGTGATCTCACAGCTTTTTATTTCATTGATACTGTATCGACTACTCTTGTCTTCTAGTATACCTCACTCAAATGAGTCATTTGAATAAGAATTATTCCTGGTCGTTTTTACAGGAACAGAATAGTAAACAACCTCGGTTTCATGCACATAGAAAAAAAACCGTCGAGAGACATTAGAGAACAGCTTCAAGGAAAAACATGGATTTTCTATGCGTTAAGAAAAGTCCGACGTTGAATTCTAACTGCAGAATACTACAAAATCTGGATGACCAAACACACTTTAGTATTTCTCGATTGCTTTGAATACTTTTATTAATATAGTCAGTAGTTAATCCCTCAATTTGAGTAATGTGTATGTCTGGGATTCAAAAACAAAGAATCAGTGATCCCTAATTATTTTTCGAGTTTGTAGAACTTTATCTAAAATCTGATAAACACTGAGAAAATGTTTTAATGGTTTTAAAATATAAATATAATCCCACCCATTTGGGTATTTAGTTTATTTTGGACGTATAAGTTGGAATACTTTAAGGATTAATTCCGAGCTGATTACGAAATTACTTATTAACATTCCTTCCTGTTATTAATTAGGCTAATTTCTATTAATTACGTTCTTCGAAAAGTCCAACCTTCGTCTCAAATGTCGAAATCTATGACTCGAAGCAAATCGAACCAAATTTCCACTTTACATTTCCATTATGTAAAATTAACAATGTTAACTAAAATTCATAATTTGTTTAGACTTTGCTCGACTAAATATTAGGAAGAGAGATACTTAAGAAAATCACACCTCCCTGTTCCCTGCATTTGACATGCTGCGTTGCATCCAAACTGCTGTGGTTTGGACAGCCAACCCCGTCTTCCAGTGACCTGCCGAAAATTAATTTTTTAAGCCAAGCACTTTTATATTACAAAAAAATAAAAGTTCAACACGTAAAAGTGCGTATCTGTCTGTTATAGTCTATAGAACTTGATTCTCCTTATCACACATGGGAAAATATGTTCACCAAAACAAGCATTTCCTGAAACACCGTCAAAACGGAAGTGAATTTTGTCTGACCCACTTTACTGGTTTGAACATGGGGAAGTATATTATGAATTCCTTTAAAGTATTTGGGAGTCTGTAAAGGCACATAATTTGTGGTCGACTTACTAATTGAGACAAATTGACATCTCCAGAGCAAATTATTAATGAGTCATCCATGACCAATCAATGTGCATTGCGACGGGCTTTCAAAAACATACCCAAATGTGATGAGTCATAGTTTATATTAATGAGGAAGCACTTTGTGGTTGTGCTCAAATTAATTTTAGTTTGATAAACATTAAATCGCACATGTCTTGCCAAGTCCGAGTGGCGAGATTGGGCGTGACTTACCACATTCGAGTGTGAGTACTGCACTCACACAACTAACCAGTCAGAAGTGGGCAATCCCCGGCCCCATCAAAGCAACCTCAAACTACTTTTATCTCATCGATTAGAGTAAAGTCAGACAAAAGTGGGTAAAAACAAAAGTCCATTATTTAAAGCAGTCAATGCCTTCTGTGCGGGAAACTGCGACATTCAGAAAAATAGTGTGATTTGTAGGGGGACTTAGTGACTCCGTTGGGGAAACACGCCTCCTCGTCCTCGAATGGATTTCTTCCATTCCTAAGTTTGACCAAGTCCCCTGCACATGACACACCAAACTGACCGAGTAGAATGTGGTGATTCATATCTGCCCTCTTTATCATCAGTTGGGGATAAAGCAGGTTCCTTCGATACCACATCGACATGTCCGCGGGGGAGAAGGGGCCTTGGGTGTTCCCCTCCTCGTCGAAGTACGACCAGGTGTGCCCACCCCTCACCACCTGAGCATCATCAAATGAGAATAACCACATCCTCCATGTCGAAGTGCTCTTTCGACTGCCTCTCGGATGTATTTCCCACCCAAATCTGCGACTTCTTGGTCAGATCCGGTGACCCGACAAAGTCCCCAGTCGAACTGACACTGTTGTTCCTCCGACGGCCAATCTCCGACCAGGTGTCCAGTTCGAATGAGTCAGACTCATATTTGTTGACTGGCCTGATTGAAATGAACAAAACCAAAGAAATGTCTGGGCTTTCCAGGAAGGAGGGGGGAACTAATGAATGTATTGTCGTTCTTTTTGTTTGGTTTAGGTGAGCCGGCTTCCATTTTACTCAACAAATAATGTGGTGAGGTCGGCGAAATGTATTGTTTGTTTGGTAGTTAGGCCAGCCAGAATATGAACAATAAAAACAAATTTATATAACTAGAAATGTATTGATAATCAATGAAAATGGATTGGCAATAATTGATAGTCTAAATGTCAGCAGGGCGGACCAAAGCGAGGAGAATGAAAGGGGCATCGAGGTGTGTGAGTGAGCATGGAGTGTGTTGAAGGAGTTGAGTGGCGGGGGGGAATGGGAAGGGGGAGAGGTAAGTGTCGGCCAATGGACAGGTGGAGTTGTCGACGACCCCGAGACGGTCCCTGGAGAGGAGATAATGCCTCAATAGGTCAGAGTGATGGTGTGTGCTGGAGAGTGTGAAGACGAGGAGGTTCTGGAATAAGGGGAGGAGTGACCTTGGTGGAAGAATGGAGACAGGTGTGCAAATAGTGGAATGCGTGGGCAGACTTGACCCGTCCACAGATGTGCAAAGAGGGAGGGAGGAGTTCAGAGAGGAGGGGATTGTGGGGAAAGTGCATGTCGAGGACAGCAGGGAAGACGAGTGTGTCCATTCGGACTGTGCCCTCCCACGAGTGGTGATCAGACGAGTGGATGATCAGTTCAGTCTCCCGCCTCAGTCTCTCCAATTCCCTCAAATCCCCAGTGGAGTGGACGGGGGACGGGGGGAGGGGGGATGGACTGACACCCCTCACCGGCATCTCCTCAGGGAGGTTGAACACCTTCATGTCCTCTTCCCCCACGGGCACCTCCCCCTTGTGTGTCATTTTGAGAATGTGAGTGGAGTGGGGGATGGACTTGATATGTGCCATGTTCTACCAATGGAAGGAGAGGACAACCATGTTCTGAGAGTGTCTCCACTCCGCCAATTCCTTCCTCGCCATTTCCGCCGTCGTCATTTGCACCAATCCGTCTGGAGTTATTTCCCCACTCCTCACTCCCTCACACAACTTCTAGGCCTCACACACACCACCTCCCTCATTCTCCCGCAGGTTGAACACTATCGAACGAAGCTTCCGCCAATACTTGCCATTTCTCTCCCCAAACACCCCCAACAGACTACTCTCCACCTCCTCCCCCACTCTCTCCTTCTTCCCCCCCAACGCCTTCTCTATCGCCGACACTGCCCGCATTTCCTCACTATTTCCCTTCTTGTGCCCCATCACCTCACCACGCTACTATTACTATTTTTATTATACACTCAATATTCATCTCCACCCTCTATTACATAACTATTGTCTTTACAAGACACTCACAGGCGCCCAAGGCTAAAACCCGGCAGATCCAAAAGGATCACTCCAAAATATGAAGATGGACTAATGCCGACTGCCCCTTGGAAAGCTATGTCTAGTGGCATCCATCGCAGATAAATGTGTTGGAAAACATACAAAGAACACTACCAGACTATCCGGATGTTTTCGCCCTATCGGCTGAACAAAAGGAGGTCAAGTTGACGATTGAGAACACTACGGATTCGGATACCAAACATGCACTGAAAGCCCGACGAGCAATTATTCAGAAACAAATAAAGCGACTGAATCTCCAATACGGTCGGGATATTCCGACCTCCCGACTTAAAGAGCTGGAATCTCTCAAGGACAATGTTTCAAGCATTACGGTTACTCAATTGGAAGAAATGCAGCCCCAAACTTCGACTCCTAACCAACAAAGGAACTGAAGTATCTGACCCGGTGGAACAGGACACGGAGCGTAAGCCTTATAGCGGATTTCTTTGAACAAGGATTCAACACAACACGGACCCGAGTCTCTCTTAAGCAATATAGCGAACATTCTGAATGATATGTTCACTGAAAACGACTTACTCCCACTCGGATCCGGGATTCTAATGCCTATTCAAAAATCTAATAAACTAACTTGTCCAGTAAAAAACCTCCGCCTGGTTATCCTGCTGAACTCCCTGAGGAAGATTCTCTCATTAATCGTTCTGTCAAACCACAGCGGATTCAGAGAAGGATAGACGTTCTGTGGGGCTACCGATGGCGATGTGCAACCCACCAAAGATTCAAAAGTACCGCAATCATTCTGGGGATCGATATGTCGAGAGCTTTCGACAGCATTCACCGAGATCCTGCGGAGCTTCTTAGAAGAGAATGAAAACAGAATGATCCAGGTACTACTGACAAACACGGAACTTATTGTCCGCCTTGGGAGGACTTTGTCCAGACCCTTCTTAACAAATGTGGAAACTCCTCAGGGTGACTCCCTTTCACCACTGCTCTTCGTGATTTACTTCGAAGCTGCCCTACGAGAGCTGAGAAGCCTATACGGGGAGTCAATCACCGAAATTATCTACGCGGATGATGTCGACTTGGTGTCGAGCGACAGATCAGCACTGGCTAGACTGCTGGAGATTGCATCAGGAAAACTCGGGGAATGGTTTCTAAAAATGAACCCGGACAAGACGGAAGTGGTTGAGATATCACGCTCAGACACTCAACTTATGGAAACATGGAGACTATCCAAGAAGCTTGGCTCACTGCTTGGTGACCGGGAGGACATAATGCGTAGAAAAACACTGGCTGCTGTTGCTCTAAAAACTGTCATGAAGAATTGGTTACGACACTGCCAGATGGGCCCATCACTACGCTCCAAAGTCTACAACGGTTGTGTCAAACCTGCACTACTCTACAACTCCTCGACATGGGGCATTTCTGATTCAGATTTAAAGAACCTCGACTCTTTCCACAGAAATCAGCTTCGTTCCCTGAACTGCCTACACTTACACTCCCAGCTGTGCGAGCAACTCGACTATTTACAAGATCAGCAACTCGGGGCCAATTAGCCGGGACATCGTCAATGGTCGCTGGAGGCTATTTGGACACATCTTGAGGATGACTCCAACTTCACCTCCCTACGTGACCATGGAAGAATACCCTACCGTTTGTTCTGCAAGACGACTTGAGGCTTTTAAAGAAAACCCTGAAGACTTGTGATGCTCTCGACGAACTTCCGATACTGACCCAAAACCGCGGAAGCTGGAAATCGTTGGTACAGAAGGTCGTGTCGTGTGTGTGGCACATGTAGGAATATGACTTTTTTTTGGCCGAGCTAAAATCCATCCAAATAAAAAATAACATGAAATCCGATCTCAGTATAATCAACATCTACATCCCCCAACCTCAACTACTATTCCATGCTCGTACAATCCTCATCTTGAAACTTTTTACGACATGAATAATCTCCTTCTCGTCAGGGACTTGAATGCACATGTGCTAAAATAATAATAGTCCCCCGGGTGACACTCCCAGGCGGCCAAGGCTAAAAGCCGTCAGATCCAAAAGGATCACACCATTAACAGTCCAAAGCGTCGGAATAAGATAAATATTCTCCGATTGAACATTAACGGAATCCAAAACAAATTCATGGAGCTCAAACACTTTATTATCTCAAACAACATCGATATTGCCTTAATACAACAAAGCAAATTAAACACCAAAAATTCCAGATTATTCGACTACACGACTTGACAGACCCTCGTCCGGTGGGGGCCTGATTACGTTCATCAGTAAAAATATCTCATATATCGAAACATCAAACGATTTCAAACATAAAGTCGATAAAAAAACCGAGCTAAAATCCATCCAAATAAAAAATAACATGAAATCCGATCTCAGTATAATCAACATCTACATCCCCCAATCTCAACTACTATTCCATGCTCATACAATCCTCATCTTGAAACTTTCACGACATGAATAATTTCCTTCTCGTCAGGGACTAGAATGCACACAACACATCTTGGTACAAATCAAACCCTAACAGCTTTCGCGGCAACCTAATATGTTAACAATTAAACAATCTATTCATCCTCAACAACCCCAAGAAAATAACAACACCACCTCTTCGGATATCTTTCTCTGCTCTCCAAACCTAATACCACATGGAATACAATCAATCAACTATCATACACCAATACAAACTCATGTCCTAATCAACATTCCGAACAATAACACGTTCATAAACTACAAAAGAGCCAAATGGAGCCTCTATAAAAACGAAACCGAAAAACTTTTCTTGGAAATTACCGGGGACAAACGCCTGTCAAATATACATAAATCCAACAAGCTTTTCACCGATATTATCTCGAAAGCAGCGAAAAGACACATCCCCATGCGGAACATAAGGAAATACAACCCGAACTACACGAAGGAAATAGCAGATTTAATGAAAACTCGTGACAACCTCAAACACAATACGTCTCGGTCAGGAACCACGAATATTGTTACCTGAATAAGGGAACTAAAGAAGATATCTAGCAAATCAAGGAAAGGAAAAAGAAAAGTGGCGTCAGTTCGCCAATACACTCAACTACAAAACAAAAACACTCTTCAAAACAATAAACAGAATTGTTGACTCAAACAATCGAAAATCATCAACACAAATAACTCAAAACAATGGATATCCAATTACCTCAGTGGGAGACAAGGTTATGTCCAACTCAACGGAATCTCTGCTGTTTGGAAGGAAGGAAAGTGTTAAGAGGGGTGGTGAGCGTGGGAAGAGAAAGGCAGCGTGGACGGACATGGAGGACTCAGTGAGTAGTGAATACCTGCGGAAGGAGTAAGTGTGGTGGTGAGTAGACAGGTTTGTGAAGGGGAAGGGTGAGTGGGCAGAGAGGATGGGTGGACAGTCGTGTGAAGTGTGGTCGGAGGAGGTGGAGTACCACCGATGGGAGGACGTGGTGACCAACTTGAATGTAGGAAGGAGAGTGATTAGTCCCCAATCCACTCATTACAATTCAAAGTCGACTAATCCTGGTGGGACACAAATCACTGCAATTCGTGGGATATGAGGAGACGTGCCACTCCATTTCGACCACTTTGCCCTAAAAATGGCCAAATTCGTGGGGAGTGGGTGCAGTGTTCCCTCTAAGCTGCGCGCGTGCGCGGCCGCGCAGCAGTTTGCACCTTGCTGCGCAGCGAATTTTTTTTTTGCGCAGTAGAAAGTATAAAATTAAAATTTTTTGCACACGTCACTTTATAACGCTGCACAATGCAATGTGCCCAGCGCGCATAGCTACCACTCGCTTAGAGGGAACACTGAGTGGGTGTGTGGTGAGGACAGGCAAGTCGACGTCGTTCCTTCACTAGGACTTGGAGACAGAAAAGGCGAAGATAGTGCCCCCCAGTAGTGTGTATGTGGAGAGTGTAGGCCAGCCACTTTTACGGAAACAATCAAATATTGATGAATGGGGGTAGTGAGGTGGCAGACGATGGGGTTGTCTGGGTGTGGGACACTCGAATGCACGCCTGTTGTTCGTCGATGTGGGGTGTGTCAGGGGCACATGTCTCGCTGTGTATATATTGCCTCCGGGTATTCTTTCTTTACACTCCCAGCTGTGCGAGTGGAGTCGTCACAACACCACTGATTGCATTACTCACTCCCATCCATCCCCTCTGCCAAGTTCACTCACTTGCTCACCTCCCCCACACTCACCACTTTCCACCCCACTCACTCACTCCTCGCCATACTCTCATCACACAATTCACTCAGACTGGTTTACATTCATACTCATTTAGATTAATACTTCCTCTCGCACTGTCTATCAACATTTACCCTACTACGGACTCGTCAACACTCTCGCCTTCTCTCCCATCTCTCCATTACTCGCTCTCGCTGATGCACATGGCACTGCTAGACTCTACAGGCTTGACAATTTGGACATTTAACACTTTTTATTTTGGCACAATCTGTCATTCTTAATGCCCTTCTTTATTTTACAACTACGAGAATATGAGATCCGTCAGGAAAACGTTCATTTTTACTAACCATTTTCCAAATACTTCATGAGCGTGATTCAGTGCAATCCTGATGTTATTCATGTCGTCTGAAACAAAAACTATGTCGTCCGCATATATTAATTGCATGATAGAGGTTGCCCCAATTGTAGCTCTCACATCACGAAGAACAGCTTCCTGGTAGATAACAAATAACATCCGAGATAAGAAGTCACTTTGAGAATTTCCAATTCGAGGGTTGTCCGACCCGACCCACGCTTTCATTTCAGTGTTTGCAACTAGAACACGTATCATTCTAAACTGTCCTCATCCAACAATGTTCCTAACAGCTGAATAAACTTCCTCTGCGAACAGTGTCAACGGTAGGAGATAGTCTATAAAGAACGACCAAGACAGTAGTTTTCCCAACCGAGATCCATAGTTTCTGTACATAAATTAGAATTGCCATTTAGAATGTTTCATAACTTATGAGTGTTTAAAAGTATGAGATTTAAAAAGTCAGGTGAGACAAAGCTTAGAAAGAGAATAAACCAGTAGGATACTACATGATTAAGGATTAGAGAGTCTAGATTTGGCGGAGTGGTACCTCTTCCTGAGTGCATTGATAGAGAGTGACTGTTGGTTGGTGTAATAGTCGAGGAGACCGTGGAGGAAGGAGAGGGAGTAGTTGCAGTACTCCAAAACCAGAATGAGGGAGTGGGATACCTCGTTGGTGACGACCTTGCTGGCCACTCGGTCCTTGATGAGGACGCGCGGGGAGAACTTGATGAGTTTCAAGTACAAGACGAGAGGACGGTGGTGGTGGTCGAGTTCGAGTGAGAATGAAGGACATGTGAGGAATATGGCGTAGTTGGTCTGGTCGGCCGTGATCTGCACTCTCACCACACACTCACCTCCAACTCCCCGAATATTCGCTTTATCAACTCCCACGCCATCTCCTCACTCCCCACCCTCGTCCCCCTCTCCATGTTTTCTGTCCTCTCCACTCGTTCGGAGTAGAGGTGGACACCCGAGGTGACCTCCCAGTGGATTTGGATGACCCCCTCCACCACTGTCCTCCCCTCCGAGGTCTGCCAGTTACATTCACACTCCACCTCCTTCAGCTCAAGCAAATACTTCCCTTTGGTTGACTTGTTGTGCAATTCCACGCCCGTCTTGGCCTTTGACTTTTTTATCCACTCACACTCCAACACTTTCTTCACCAATTTGTCCACTCTAAAGGCACTCTCCACCATTCCTTACTTGGGCATCACCACACTTATTTGTTTATAAGCTCATTAACATACTTTCCTCTCTATTTTACTATTCTCCACTTTCCAATTGAGTAGCTCACTTCCTAATTGTTGGCTAAATATAAATGTCACAATTAATTCAATATTATCATTATTAAATGGGCAACCTCCCCAATTAATATAATAGCACGAGTTTAGGACTTGCTTCCTGTTATGGTTGTTTGGTGGTTGCCATATAAATAGACCCGATCTTTATCACGAACTCCCGAGAAACGAAACCAGTCGTACTCCCGATCAGTTTCCAGATCAAGGTTCCACCATAGAACAACGAAAATGTGATTACAGAAGTTCTAGTCGAGGGTACAACCGACGAAGGAGATCTCGATCAAATGAGAGGCGTCGACGAAATTCTCGGTCTCCAGCATACGGAGATCGACGGAGATATACGAACGGAGATGTGCCCAGGCCAAACAAATGCTTGGGGGTGTTTGGACTGAGCCTAAACACGACGGAACGTGATCTGAAGCACATATTTGGAGAACACGGGGAGGTAGAGCACGTGAATGTGGTGTTTGACAGACGGGTATGTTCTCACTGACATATTCAGACTGGTGTGTCTCGTGGATTTGGCTTCATTTACTTCAAGAACGTGGAGGAAGCCACCGAGGCATTCTCTCTGATTGACAAATAGGCCAAAGAGAAGCTGTGTGGACTGGAACTGGACGGAAGGAGGATTCGAGTGGATTTTTCGATAACGGAGAGGCCGCATACCCCCACGCCGGGCGTGTACATGGGCAAGTCGACTGTGTAAGCTAATGGGAGTCACCTCCAGACCGTATGACCGTCACAGGTCCTATTCGAGGTCCCGATCACGGAGTCCCTACAGAAGAAGAGGAAGGACCAGTCGGCGACGTCGTTCTTACTCCAGGAGTCCTTCTCCACGCCGTCGTTACTCTCGAAGTGTGTCCCCCCGCTATCGTCATTCACGGAGTATGTCTGTTCTTGTATTGTAGGGGCTCGCTATTAGTCGGGTGGGTATGTATACTAAGCATATAGCACATGCCAGTCCAGTTAAGCATAGTCAGTCCAGTTATCCAGTTAAGCATAATCAGTCCAGTTATCAAGTTCAGTACCAACATATGTGCTAAGCAGTCTTGATATTGCAGTCCAGTAATCAACATAGCAAGTAGCAGTATAAAAGTGTTGATATGGCATCACTAATCAAGTTAAGCATAATCAGTCCAGTTATCCAGTTCAGTACGAACATATATTTGCCTATATTCAGCATTCCTATCATTTTATTATTTTTTTAGGTTTTATCAGTACTTTAATTCATTCATTTGGTTAATAAATTTCCGTCTTGTTTGTATGGCGTTGTTTATGTGTGAGGTAGCAATATATTATGTGATATGTGCATTGGCAAGTCTAAGAAATACAGTCAATGGAGTGATTAATACATCGACTGCAATTCATTTACAAACACAACTGATATGAGTAATATCATTCATAGTAAACACCACCCTATGATTAGATTGAAATTTGCAAACCAAGTACTCAAATTGAAGATGAAACGTAAAAAGAATATAGTAAACGTGTTCAAATTTTACAATAATCAGAACTAGGCAATACAAAGAAAGAATTTTAAAATAAAAAGGAGGAAAAATTATGAAAATTAAATGGTAAGAGTAGAATAAGTTTTGGAAAAAGAAACATTCAATGATGGGTCCAGTGGATGCTTTTTAAAAGTTGATGGACTAAACTGACAAAATTCTTAATGAAAAAGTACTGGGGTTGTGGTTAGATAAGCGAGGAGGAAGGAGGAAAAGTGTTCTCACTGCAACTCAGCAATGAAAATTGATTATTTTTGATTATTTGAGTAGATATAATTATGTGGTTTAGACACATTCACGCCTTTCTAGGTAAACAAATCCCAGCACTCATGTACATTCAGATAATCTACAGATGCTATGATTTGTGGAGATACCGGCTGGTACCAAAATATATCCAGAACAGTAAACAACAAATATAATGTATTTTGTATCACTTATCAGATTATTGAAACGGGTGGAAGAGTTGATAAATCCTTTTTATTGTAGGATATATTGTTAGTAGTTGATAATGTGACGAGGTGACCTCAGGGAAGTTTGAGAGTTGTTCTAAAAAAGACGTGAAAATGAAAATTTGCTCAATGGATATTTTAAAACTGACCTAGCTAACTTATTTTTTGCACCTTTTTGATTTTTTAATATAGATTACTGGAATAACGAAAAGTAAATTAAATTACTTCTTGGATGGATCCGGTGATCCAGTAAAGTCTGCCCATGAACTGCCACTGCTGCTCCTCCAACGCCCAATCTGCGCCCACGCGTCCAGTTCGGATGAGTTAGTCCCATATTTGTTTCTTTGCCTATTTGAAATGAACCAAAACTCAAGAAATGCCTCTCATTGAGATTGGAACTACTGAATGTATTGTCGTATTTTTTATTATGTCTGGGAGAGTTTTCCATAGTACTAAATAATGTGGTGAGTTGGGCGAAATATATTGTTTGTTTCGTAGGTATGCCCATCTAGAATATGATGAATAATTAATATTTATTTAACCAAAAATGTATTGATGGGATTATCTATGAGGATGGATTGGTAATCAAAATGAAGGAAACTATTATTGCGTTGTTATAAATATGAAAATAAATACCGTAACCTTATGTGGTCTACCAAGTCAATTGGATCTATCAATTCAAACGGATTTGGAAACGCTGAGGGGCACCTAATGCCCACCGAAAAAGGACCATTAAAACTTACACCCCGAGGTCATTCTCGTCCAGGATGACGCACTTTTTATAAGACCGAACTTTACCGGAAGACATCCTCAGCCTACAGAAGTGGAAAACACTTAACTGTCCTCCGACTAAACATTAATGGGGTTAAAGGGAAAGAGAACTGTGCTTACTCCTGACAAACTTGAAAAGCAACGTTGCTGATACAAAAGACCAAACTGGCAATACACCATGACCTAACTAGGCGGCAACCCTTGTGCCCAATAAAGGTGTGGTGTCTCTTCTAACCAGATGTACTATAAAGATATTAAAATAGTCTAAATGTCTTCTGGACAAGACACAGTCTGTCGAATCTACAGCAGCTATTGAAGTTGTGGATACAAGCTGACACGACAATTTTCGTGTTAAATAAGACAAAAGGAACTATAACTTGTAAAGCTTGAATAAGCATTCATAACGCTAAAGTGAACGTAGTACTTTTAGCTTGCTTTTTGTTTAATTCAAAGAGCAAATAAGTTCAGAGACGTGAAAATATATGTGCATGGACTTGAAATAGTCATATTTTTCACGATACGTCTGGGCAAAAGAAAAGGTGAGAAGTTATTTCCAATGCTGGACATGTTAAAAAACTGTTAGAAACAATGAAAACCAGTCGGTAATCGAACGTCTAAATCGACCAGCTGTATTCATTGACAAAACAAGGAATGTATGATACTCGTATACAAACAATACATTCTTCCAACATTGGACTACGCATGGGGGCCTCTGCTGCTAAAAACACTCCTTCAGAAACAACAAAAAGCCATAAATTCCTCCTTAACCGCAACCACGAACTGACCCTTTACTCCCCGTATTTGAACAGACAAAGCGGAAGCGTATAAAAAATGGATGGGTAATAATGGAAGGAGTATTGGAGGTGTAGAAAGAATGTGTAAAGAATAGGAAGGGCATTAATGGTGCGCGATGTAGGATTGGTGAGTGGAGTGTCGGGGCCGGGTAGTGTGTGAGTGATAGTGCAGTGGTGACGGCGAGGAACATGAAGGGGGCGGCGATGTACGAACTGGTGCGAGTGGGGCATGGTGGATTGGTGGGGGAGATAATTAGACTGGAGGGTGAGAGGGCGACGATTCAAGTGTACGAGGAGACAGGTGAGTGGTGTGTGGTATGTGTAGCTGGGCTGACGCGTGGTGACCCGGTGTTGTGCACAGGGAAGCCTCTGAGCGTGTTACTGGGGCCGGGGGTGATGGGGAGTATTTACGACGGTAGGGAGGTGTGACATGTGTAGGGATTCAACGGCCGCTCAAGTCGATATGTGAGTGTACGGAGGACATATACATTCCTCGGGGAGTGACAGTGAATGCGTTGGACGAGGGAGTGAGTTGGGAGTACAAGCCAAGGAAGATGAGGGTGGTGAGGACTGGTAATGCGTAGGTGGGGGATTTGGTGTGCGGGGGGGACATAATCGGGGATGTGTACGAGAGCAGTCTGGTGACCCACCGCGTCATGCTCCCCCCCAACGCACAGGGGCGAGTGACTTATGTGGCCCCCACTGGCTCGTACAGCATTGGGGTGACCATTCTCTACTCACTGGACAGGAAACTGTGATGCAGGTGGAGTACGGGGACACCCACCAAGACTACTCGATGGTTCAGACCTGGCCAGTCCGCCAACCCCGCCCAGTCGCGGAAAAGTTGGACGCAAACTACCCGCTCTTCACGGGGCAACGAGTCCTCGATTCTCTGTTTCCGTGTGTGCAAGGAGGCACCACGGCCATTCCAGGCGCGTTCGGGTGTGGAAAGACGGTCATTTCCCAGTCTCTCTCCAAGTACTCCAACTCGGATGTGATTGTCTACGTCGGGTGTGGAGAACGCGGCAACGAAATGTCCGAAGTGCTCAGGGATTTCCCCGAGGTGATTTCCCCGAGGTTACCACCAGTTGACTATTGAGGTGGATGGAAAGGCCGAGTCCATCATGCGCAGAACCCTCTTAGTGGCCAACACCTCCAACATGCCCGTGGCCGCCAGAGAGGCCTCCATTTATACAGGAATAACACTCGCCGAGTACTTCCGGGATATGGGGTACAACGTCGCTATGATGGCCGACTCCACTTCTCGCTGGGCCGAGGCACTCAGGGAAATCTCCGGACGCCTCGCCGAGATGCCTGCCGACTCGGGCTACCCCGCCTACCTCGCCTCCAGACTCGCCTCCTTCTACGAGCGGGCAGGCAGGGCTCTCTCCATTGGCTCACCCCACAGGATCGGATCTGTCAGCATTGTCGGAGCGTATCTCTCCTCACTCCACCTCTAGAGTCTCTCCTCCCGGTGGCGACTTTGCAGATCCCGTCACCACCGCCACACTCGGCATTGTCCAGGTCTTTTGGGGGCTCGACAAGCCTTTGGCCCAACGCAAACACTTCCCTGCCATCAATTGGCTTAACAGTTACAGCAAATATATTCTCATCCTCGACGACTTTTACGACGCCAACCACCCTGACTTTATTCCTCTCAGAAACAAGACTAAAATGATTCTCCAGAATGAGGAGGACTTGACTGAGGTCGTCCAATTAGTCGGCAAGAGTTCCCTCGCTGAGTCCGACAAGGTCACCATCGAGATTGCCAAGATTATCAAAGAGGACTTTCTACAGCAGAATAGTTACTCACAATACGACAGGTATTGCCCTTTCTACAAAACTGTCGCCATGCTCCGCAACATCATTCTTTTGTACGATTTGGCCTCCAAGGCCGTCACTACTCACAAACTCACCTGGAACACCATCCGCCATTCTCTCAACCAACATCACATTCTTGTCGACATTTCCAACTCCAAGTTCTACAATCCTTCCGAGATGACTCAACAACACATTACTCAACAATTCGACCTTCTCGAACAGAGGATTCACGACTGTTTTAATCACATGGACTATTAACTCTTCTATTCTCTGGGCTTATTTATAAACATTCTTTATTATTATAGCACTTTCACGAAAGCCATAATGTTTATAGCCCCGCATGTGCAGCACTCAATGTAACGATATTTAAGGTTAGTTTTTTCCATTTTCCTCTGTCGTATGCGAGTGATTTCAATTCGTCCAGGTCGTCCCCCGTCTTTAGGTTTTTCCTCACTCGATTTAGGTCTTTGTTTAAGGCAGTTGGAAGTGTCGATCTAGGTCGTCCGCGGAAGGGTATGTCGCATCTGTCGAAGTAGTCTTCCATCGCTTTGTTAGCGGGTGCGTCCGGGTTCATTCTTAGTACATGCCCGAATAGCCTCCACCGGGCATCTACCACATCCCCGCTGATGCAGGAGCACATACACTTGTTGTAGATACCATTGGTTGATATTCGACGTGGCCACTCCATTCCAAGTAAGCTTCTTAGTGTCTTCTATGGAATGAGTCCAGTTTCAGTAGATCGTTGAAGGAACATCCAATGTCCCAGCGTTGTACAGCAGGATCGGTTTCACAAACGCGTTGTAGAGCTTGCATCTGATGCCAACTCCAAGTCCTTTGGCTCTTAGCCATCCTTTCTTCAGTTTCGCCATTGCCGAATTCGCCAGTGTTTTCCTCCTTAGTACATCTTCAGCGTCTCCCAGTAGGGATCCAAGCTTATTAGTGTGTCTCCATCTTTCATGGGTAGTATCATCTTCTCTTTTGATTTCCGTAATCTCAGTTTTGTTCACATTTACGCTGAGGACCCATTTCCCAAGCTCCATAGGTGCATTTTCTAGTAGGTGTTGGAGTGCGGTCACGTCCCGTGATACGAAATCCACATCATCGGCATAGGATGCCTCTTCTATGTCTCCCGTATAGCATTTACGGAGGTCGCGGAGTGCAGATTCAAGGTAGATGGTGAATAGTAGGGGGGAGAGGGAGTCACCCTGGGGTGTCCCAGTCGTTGTTTTGAAACTGCGGGAAGTTGCTCCTTCTGTCCTCACAGATAGTCTTGTGTTCGCAAGTAGTAGTCTGATTATCCTAACCCAGGGGTCGGCAAATACTTTTGGAGAAGAGCCAATTTTGAACATTTTTGGAAATTTCGAAAAATTGAAGAGCCACCTTTTATCACTTGTCAAAAATTTAAATTCATAAAATTAAATAGACATTAATTTAAAAAATAATTAAGAATTCATTTTAAAAAATTAAATTAATCAGACGCATTAATGAGAAATGTGATTCCTCATTTCTTTGGAGAGTTGGTTATTGTCTGGGTCGTAAGTCGTTAATTTTAATCTGAGGTTAGATTCCAAATTCGAATCTGTAATTTTGTTCCTTAATTTCGATTTTATATAATTCATATGAGAAAAACTTTGTTCACACATATAAGTGGACCCGAATATTGTCAAAATTCCATATGCAAATTTTTTCAATTCATAATAAGAATCTGGAAGAGAATTCAAGTTTCGAGAATCACATCTTCAAGTTTCTTTTCTATAACATTAATATCATTTTTAATTTTACAAGACAATGTTTCTGTTTCAAGTAATTCTGAAAGGCTAATAAATTTTGATGCCCATAATTCCTTACATGTCAAGCCCAATAGCTGCATTTTGAAGTCAGCTGCGTTGATTTCAAATGGCAATAAATTTAATTATTTATAGTTCGATATTTTTTTGCGAAATTTGAGTGTTTTGTGTTAAAGTGTCTCTCTAAATTTGACTTTTTATTTTGATTCAAAGTTTCCTGGCAAATGAGACATCTCGGTAGTTGTTCTGAGTTAGACGTGAATGCAAAAGTTTCAGTCCATTTTGATTGAAAATGTCGCACATTATCGATTTTGTTTATTAATTTTTTTATTGCTAGGCATATATCGATGTACCACAAAAAATTAATGTTAAACGTGCAAAGATTTTTTGTTATTAACAAAACACAAAAATAGTTAAAAATTGAAATCATTTATTAAAAAAAATAGTTAAAAATTGAAAGAGCCTACCGTAGGAGTTAAAGAGCCTTCAAAGGCTCGCGAGCCTGCTTTTGCCGACCCCTGTCCTAACCGATGATTCATCCAGCATTTGCTCAAACACATTCATCAGTTTCTGTCTGTTTATTGAGTCGAAGGCTCTGGAGAGATCTATTCCCAGCACGGTCGTTGTGCTCTTGAATCTTTGGTGCGTTGCGCAGCGCCATCTGTGGCTCCATACAATGTCTGCAGTAGATCTCCCATCTCGGAACCCACTTTGACTCGGTGATAGGTATTGATCCGCCACACCCTTTATCCGCCTTAGTGCGACGTTTGCCAGCACCTTGCGTATCGAATTCAGGAGTATTATCGGGCGGAGATTTTCTACTGGTCCTTTTGGTTTGTTCGGTTTTTGTATGGGTATTAGTAATACATTTCCAAGTCCCAGATCGGTATTAGTTTCGACAATTTCATTTAGGGTTTTTGCAATTGTGTCGCTGAGTTTTTTTGGCCCATATTTTAGGAGCTCGGAGCTTATGTTGTCCGGCCCAGCACTCTTGTTGTTCCTCAGTTTATTTATCGCTAGTTCCACCTCTTCCGCTGTGATTGGGATTTTTAACGCTTTTGCATCTCCCTGGAATCAGGGAAAGTCCGTGTTTTCTTTATTCAGCAAGGTTTCGAAGTGTCGTGCGATCAGCTCTGCTTTTTCTTTCGGATTACCCACGAATTTTCCATCTTTGTCTTTAATGTGGAGGATGTTTTGTCCTTTCTTAGTAGTCCGCAGTAGTCGTAGGCCCGCATACATCCTTGAATTGTCTTTTAGGCATTCCACATCTTTTAGTAGGGATGTAATGAGTCTGATTAGATCAAATCTAATAATTTCGAAATGAAATTAATTAAATTAGCCAACCCGGAATAAATGTCCCTCGACTGGGCGGGGGAAGCGTAAGAAAAGTCAATGATGTGGACAGCCACCTGTCCCTCACTCCAATTGGACACGTTCTCGTAGGCGATTATCACCCAACTCGAAACAGGCTGACTGGGCCTTCAAAAGAGTGAGCATTTCTCGGCCAATATTCTCCGCCTCCTCCCGTCCCCCAACTTGTGGTCTTGCAATAAAAACGTTTGCAATTCTGAAATGACAAAGACCCCTCACCGTCCCTGATAGTGTGCTCGTTCAGTTGGCGTCCGTCCGACTTGTAGAGGGTGTGACACGACCCGTCCGGTTGGTGGACCTAAAAGTGCTCTTCCTCGATTACTTTCATTCCACTTATTTGAAACATTACTTTGTCGGCAGCCGAGTACTTTTCTTTTTTGAGGAACCCAATTTTGATGTCGGCGGACGTGGGTTTGGCGAAGTTGTGGAATATATTTTCCAAGTAAATGAACTTTACCTCCTTCTTTGTCAGGCCGTAGAATTTGGGGGAAAAGGAGGACAATTTGGTGAAGTACTGGTGGGGGGAGTGGAGAATATTTAGGTAAAAGTCAGCCTCGTGGTAGCCGGGGGAATACTTTTAGAGTCGTGTGGCAATGAATCCGCGGGGTATTTCGAAGAAGACAGTGTGGAGTGGGTTGGTTAGTGGGTGGATATTTGAATGAGTGAGGAGACATCTAAAGGAGTGTGTATATGTTAGCCGCCTTATAATTAAGTGTTAAATATTAATCAGTGGGTTGTATATAACTCCCGGGAACGTACCCCGCCGACTCCGAGTCGAGTTTCATGACCTGTGAGTAGAGTGTGGTATATTACGTAACACCAATCAGTCTCCTGGTAGTCCCCCAACAACATGACCACCTCGTCCTGGGTCACGGAAATGTCGCTGCTGCCCACGGCCTTGGAGTGAGGGGAGGAGACAACCTCGTAAGTGTAGACGACCTTGGCCTTCTTATCGCCGTCGGTCTGCAAAGTGGAGACTGAACTTTCGTCATGGAAGCCCTAGAATGTGGATTCCCAAATTACCCCCTCGTCGGTGGCGGACGCGTAAATGTCGCAGAAATCTTCCTCCAAGTAGTTTTTGTCGACATTGATGGTGGCGGGACGGGCGTCGGTGCCGAGCAAGTCGAGGACGTTCTGAGAGATGAGCTTCCTCGTCTGGAATGAGAGAGGGAGGGACCTTGGCCTTGAGGAGGAGGATGAGCATGGAGGTGGTCATGTTGGAATTGGAGGGCTGTGTCGATGAGGGGGAGTACAGTGTCGATGAGGTTGGCCTGCATGGTCTCCAGTTGGTAGACTTTGCCGTTGCTTTGGGAGAGGACGCAGCTCCACCGGTCGGTGAGTTCCTTGAATGCAGTGTCGGTGCCTTCGTGTTTGTCGAGTTGGTCAGTCTGGGTGGGGAGAGTGGGGGACCTGTGAGTCGGGGGCGACGAAGGGGAAGGGGGCCAAGTCGAGAGTGGTATACTTGCTGGTGAAGATGGAGGCCATGGAGGCGGGACTCAACTACAAATGAGAGGGGGGACAACATTCTCCACTTTGTTGGTTAATGTGAAGAGAAATGATTGGATGGTCTCGACACTGTTTTTGATGTGGAGGGCATGTTCCAACATTTTGTGGGCGATCTGTGCGTCCTCGATGTACAAGCACTACAGTGAGTGGGACAGCACACCCTGAACACCTCTGTCAGGTTCGAGTTGTACAGCCCCAAATGAGTGTTGAGTGCCGACAGGTTGCACAAGTACTCGTTCTTGGCCATGGCCACCATTTTCTGAGACTCGCAGGCCTCTTTCACTCTCTACTGTGGCACTGAATCCCCTCACCTTCAGTTGCTGCCTGGCCTTCCGTCCGACTGTGAGGGTTCCCTCCACTGTATTTCAATATATTGCATTATTAATACTTTTCCATTTTTGTCACTTTTGCCTGGTTTTTCTTGAGCACACAATTGTAGTGCTTCTCGTTTGCAAAGACGTGCTTCATGGCCACCTCCAGTTCCCTGTGATCGGCCAGCACACTCGCCCCGATCTACGACTGTGGGCAGACCACCACCTCCTTTCGCTTCTCCGCATTGGCCCTGATCAACGCCTTCAGGTCTTCCCTCACCTGCGCCTGTGCCTCGCTCTCCTTTTGCATGTTGGCAATAATATCCGTCCACGAGTTGATATACATTTTACACAAACGGGTCATGAATCTGCCACTCTCTCACACACTCCACCCTTCCTGCTCCTCCTCTTCCACTTTCTTCGAAAACTTGATTGTCTGCTCGGCCACACTCTTCAATCACACTCACACACTACCCTTATGAAGTCCTTGTAGATTACAAAACACGCGCTCGTGTATGACCTATTCGAATATTCAATCATTTGCATAATTAATCTTTGTTCTACTCACTTTAACTGACTTGCCAGCCCCGTCGAGCTTTCAAACTCCCCTCCCATTACTTTCTCCACACTATCCATGTCTTTCAACACATTCCGGATTCGTCTTTCCTAACATTCACTCCTCTCCACTTACCGTCATTCTAATCCGATATGTATTTCCTCTCTCTATTATTCTTTCTTTTACTTTACTCTTTTTTACATCTTTTATAATATTAATCACTCCTTTACACTCTACTATATATTTCACAATTAATAAAAGTTATTGGACAAGCAGAGTTACACATCAACTTCACAAAGAATAGGAATTAGCGTGCGTCATGTGGTTCACCGTTTCTGGTGGCGTCAGATACAATCTTAATTTTGTATCCAAAAAGAACCATTAGTCAAAATCCATCCAGCGGATGTGTTGATCTGGAAAAAACTCGCTTGAAAATCCCCTCGAGAAAGAAAAAAACTTAATTTGCACATGGGAAAAAAACTTAATCTGCCCAATTAACAGACCCTCTTAGTTATATCTATACCATTTTCAGTTCAAGTTTGACATTTTTAGATCAATTTTAACAAATATTTTTATAATGGACACACACAAGGACTTTTTCTACTCGGCTAAATCAAAATGAGAGTTAATAAAGACAATTTTATTAATCAGGTTAGGTTAATGGAATCCCAATCGTACAATTTGCAATGATTTTTTCTGCATTTCTGTAAAAATTCCGTATTTTCGCCCGAGTTAGATTTGTCATAGAATATTCTAACGCATTTTTTAACAATAGTGCTCGAAATTCCGTCAGGGTTGTCATCAATTGCCAATATAACTTTGCTTGCCCTTACTGGAACTATCGCACGTGTATACAATCGGCCAAATTTTTTTATGTAAAGAGATTAAAATTTGTTTCGTCCAAATGTATTTTTCTATTTGTATTACGTTTATAATCCAATGAAAATATTTTTCTTTTTTCTATATTTTCCGGACTATTCCTGGAAATTGGTTTTCTTCGCAGCATTTTGTAGGTAATCAACCGCCATCAAGTCGGTATAGTGTCGCAATACAAACTTTATTATTTACCAATTTTTGCAATTCCTTATCGATGGATTATTCTCAATTATCAAATTCATATCCTCATCCGTAGGTTTAATCGTAGCATCCCTTCTACCTCCACGTTTACAAAAATACGGATTTCCACTTTTTACAATGGCTATAGCTGTTGTCCTCTTGACACCAAGATTGCGAGCAAGCTGTATATAATCGCCACCCTCTTCATCCTTATTTATAAGTGCTCTTCCTGTAGCTTCTGATACTCTTGAATTTTTTCTTGATATAAAATTCATACAGGAACAGCGAATCAGAAAATATAAAATAATTGACAAATCGGCAAAAGTCAAAATTAACATAAAAATGTCAAGATTGATATAAAAATTGTCAAACTTGAACTGAAAATGGTATAGACAGTAAATTATGCCAACTACAACAACAGACCCAATTTATATTAACCATATTTTAGAGACATAAAGTACCTCTGAAAACATAATTTAATTATATAAATTATACTTAAATATTAGAATAGAGTTAATTAATTGAAAAAGCGTGACATTGAATTGTTGTTTTGTGGGTGTTGTTTGGTTAAAAGAGTAGTGAATGGTGAACCGTCGAATTCCGAGGAATTACAGAAAGACGTACACAACCCCCCGACGTCCGTACGAAAAGACACGTTTGGACGACGAGATGAAATTGGTGGGCGAGTTTGGTCTGCGGAATAAGCGTGAACTGTGGCGAGTCAAATTCACGTTGGCAAAGATCCGGACGGTGGCGCGTGACCTGCTTACATTGGAAGAGAATGACCCGAAGAGACTGTTCCAGGGAAACGCCCTGCTGCGGCGTCTGCACTTGTTGGGACTGCTGCCGTTGGATAAGCTCAAGTTGGACTACGTGCTGTCCCTGCAGTTGAGTGACCTGCTGAATAGACGACTGCAGTCAGTGATATGCAATCAACTGTCTCTCGCCAAGTCGATGCACATGGCCAGGACTCTGATCAGGCAGAGACACATTCAGTGAGTGCACACTCTTACTGTAGAATTGGTTCACAGATTGTCAACTCCCCTTCCTACATGGTCAGACTCACTTCCGAGCCACTCATCACTTTCGCTGAGAATTCCTCCTTCAATACCAACTCCTCCAAAATTGGTCCTCCACCCTCCCTCATTCATAGGAAGGGCCCGCAGGAGGAAAATGGCTGTCGACCAAGAAGAAGACTGATTTTTACTTTTGGCTTATTCTCCCTTCTTAATAGTTAGTTAGTTACCCCGGCTTCTCTAGCATGTAGGAAGCCGGCTGCAATCAGGTAGCGGACAGCGGCGATCGGGCGCTCCCAGAGATCCCGAATCCCAATAGGTGGCGACTGGTGAGGCGGTCCAGGACAGGAAAAAAGGTCTTCAGGGGCGAGGGTGCGGAGTGTTTCGAAAAAGAGTGGATGATGTCCCGAGCCAAGTCGTGCAAGCTGGACACGGAAGTACCTGTCGAGTGATTGCTCTGAAGGATGGACTGGTGGCGGAGGAGAATCAAGGAATTGTTATTTTTAAGCATCCTGATAGCACGAGTTGAGATGTAATCGTGAATTAATTTCTTCCCAGTTTTCCCATTGTTCGTTAAGAGTATTTTTGAGAGAGGTCTGCATTGATCGGCTAGAGTAGTGATAATATGTCTTTTGTTTTCTGAGATAGAGATTTTGTGGCATGGATGAGATATTTCTTGTATTTCGTAGAGGAATTGAAGTCCTCTCATCTCCAAATGGTCTTCGAACGGAAAGATGCAAGATTCCCAATGAAGATGATCGATGGGAGTGGAGGCTAGACAGCCAGTTATTGTCCGGAGGCCTGAGTTTTGGATTCTTTGTAGTTTTTGGAGATTTGATAGAGAAAGGTTCCATGACCATAGTTCATCGATAATCTGACAAATTGTCTGTAGACCAGGGCGAGGCATTCTTTGGCTTGGCCATAAGATTGTCCTTATAAGGCACATAATGCGTTCAGCTTGCGTTTGACTTTGGTGGAAATGAACTTTACATGTTTCGTAAAAGAAAGGCATTAATCGAATACGATACCAAGGATTTTTGGGTTTTTTACAACAGGAATTCTTTCACCGGCCACATAGAGGGCTGGGTTTAAGTTGAATTGTCGTTTATCAGAGGTAAAAACAGTGATAGATGATTTGGATGCCGAAGGAGTCATATGGTTAGATGTTAGCCATTTGGTTAGGAAGTCAAGTTGAGCTTGGAGTGAGCTAGTCGCTGTGTTAATGATCTTGTGTCGGGAAGCAAACACAAGATCGTCAGCGTAGGAGAGGAGTAGTGTTTCTGAGTTAGTTGGCATATCACTGAGGTATAGGTTGAAAAGGGCTGGAGAAAGACAGGAGCCTTGAGGTACTCCATTAGGTAAGTAGCGAAACCGGGAGTTTTTTGACCCGAATTTGGTCTGAGCCAGTCTACCAGATAAGAAACTACACAGCCATATTTTCAGACGATGAGGGATAGAAGAGCAGATTTTTGAGCTTAGGACATGACGCGAAGTCCGGTCAAACGCTTTGCTGATATCAATCGATGCCAGAATTGTTCGTTGGGGAGGAGAGTAGTTGTTAAATCCGTCTGCAATGAGTCTCGTTAGGGTAGATAGATGTGTTGTTGTTGAGTGCTGTGGTCGGAAACCATGTTGTGACTTTGAGAGAGTGAGGAAGGGGTAAATTGATTTCAGGACAAATTTTTCTAGGATTTTTGATATGACAGAGATAAGTGAGATTGGCCTGAACGAGGCGGGGTCGCAGGGGTCCTTATTGGGCTTCAAAATTGGAATTATAATATATTTTTTCCAGACCATATGTATTAGACCTGAGTTTAGCGATGTTTTGAATATATCCGATAGTGCAATCAACCCATTTTGGCCAAGATTTTTCAGATGGTATATGCAAAGACCGTCGGGGTCCACAAGCGTGAGAATTCTTAGCTTTTTGATGAGTTGGCTTATTTCAGAAATCGATATTGTGATTTCTGGAGAGGGGAAGTTTTTAATATTAATACCTAAGGCCAAGTGAATTAGTTATAATGCAAAATCGTGCCAATCTAAAATGCTTTTAACTCTGTTCTCTCTGACAATGCAGTGTCGGAATATCACATTACTATTAATTAGATCAAGGAGCACAAATTGTTTTGGGTCCCCAAATTAAAGGAAGAAATGCCATTTCATCAGTGCAGTGTCCTCTGAACAAGATTATAGCCAAGTGCCAGTATCAGGGGTCAGGCCATGGGTCATTTACCCAAGACATTATCTGCAATGCAATTGGAAAGTCGGATGACAGATATGTTCAGGTGTGCTGGTCTCCATCAATTCTAGTCTGTGGTGACATGTGTCCCCTTGGCAAAATATTCAACCAGAGTACTTACAGTTTCTTTTAATAAAACAAAATCAAAATATATAGAATGCCCCGTGACACACAATTTGAGCGATTGCAGAATAATCAGCTACGAGTATATATTTGAAAAGTATTTTAGATACATAGATAATATTTTTTATCAAACTCAGACTGGATGTTTTAGCGGCACGTTACAATATAAAAATTATAGTCTTCAATTAACATGCATTGGTTGGGAATAAATCATAACCGATAGAATATATCGAAAAACAAATTAGTAAAATTTCCACCCAACTTGAGTTGTTTTGCCCGAAAGGATATATAGTCACGGCCTGCAGTTGTGCTGATGACATGTGTTCATTCATCAAATATAACTACCTTGGTTGTAAATTCATATCGAGTAAGCCCGTCGGGGTAATTGAATACTTTTATTGATAGATGACGGTCTTTTGTGTCAAGCACAGTGAGGTTGATTCAAAATATCTTCTAGAACCGTACAATTCGATTTATAAAACAGAATGCTTTGTGAAAAGGCATTTTTAAAAGTTATTCAAATAGGAGAGTAGTAACTCCTTCGTTGAAGCATGTTTTGAATATTCTTGGTAAAAACTGCAGAAAAACGCGGAAAATCTTTTCCAGAATATACTCTCTGTCCATTCGTATGGTGTACCGAATAAACATAGTTCCCAAACTGACAAGACTAGTCAGCCCTGGGATCAAAGAATGCCCGTCTGGAACAATGCTGACGGGCTGCTTCGGATTTGGGGGGTATTCTAATTTCGATGGGAGATTTTGCCGTTCTGACAATTCTGTTCGGGATTTTATATAAGGTCTGAAGGTTTTAGTTACATGTGAAAAATCTCGTAACTCTGAGATTTTTTACCATCGTCAGACCACATTCCTACACGAGAACGAGTACATAGGCGTTTGCCCTGCGGACGAAATTCTAATGGCCTGCCTATTAGCAAATGGGTGAGTCATTCGAGAGTATCACTTAGTTCAATATCGACATTTGTGTATGCAAAGGACAACAAATGCTACTCGTTTATGCCAACAAGGGTTATTCTTGTCTGTAAAAGTTAGCAAAAGTTGCACATTGTTTAGGGGTCTTTAAATTGGAATTAACCAATTACGGAAATGATGTAGCCCGTTGTCCCGATGGCTACAAAATAGAACAATGTTATCTAGGAAAAGAAAACCTTTTCAAGTTTCCACCACCTCTGATCAAAAATAATTCCTGCTTTTATCAAATTCGTAATGTACTGATGGTATGGTTTGTTAGATCGAGTATTAGTTTAAACTTATTTGTACAAAATCCGAATACTTAAAACAGCCATCCAAAGTCATGAACCAATGGTCAACTATCCTTCAATACGGAAACAAAATGTTGACTAAAACATGCCCCCCGCAGTACAAAGCGTCGCTCTGTGTATGCCAAGATCCCGAAACATGTTTAAATGCAAAAATCATAAATGGGAGGTGTGTTGTGACTTACAAACGCAATCTCGCTTGGACTGATTTGTTGCAAATGTACAAACAGTCGAATGCAGGGTTTAATTGCAAACCCAAAGGGATTATAAAAATACAATCAGACAGTATATTCATTGAATTCGAATAGTCAGATTTTACTGGGTGTCCTAATCAAGGAATAATCGTTTCTTGCTTTTCTCGGGACGGGTTTATATATCAAGAAAACAAGTGCAAGTCTGCCAACAAAATAAACAAGGTTAACATAAGATGAATTATTTTAACAGTTATTTATAATCTGCAAAGAAAATGATGAGGAAACGAAATATGTTTTACGAACAAGTTTGCGTGATGGAAATCGTCGATTTTCCCATTGCGGGAAGGACGAGTATCTCTACACCTGTTTTTTATCAAACACGTAAAAATTTGGTAAGCAGTGGCAGGAAACAACTCCCCGTTGTGCTTAGAAATTACTGTTTTGGTAGTGGAAGACACGAAATAGTTGCAGTGTGTAAAAGTAATATATTCATTATCACCACAGAGTCGAGACTGGTCAGATCGTTCAGCCAAGTTGCATTTCATATAGAATATGAGCCGCCGACCAAAGTTGTTGCCACGTGCCCTCCCAATCATCAAATTTCTGGTTGCATGAACCACGACAGTTCGACCAATCACTCGTTCATCACGGAAAACAGTTGCCATGTCCACTCAGCTGTGAGAACTGAGACTCTGCAGGTATTCTGACTCAACTATATAGGCTATCGCGGATTGTCACCACACGAGGAAGGCAGGGATCACATTCGAGTCTGACTTTCCCCACCCTTCGAAAGTGAGTTGTCCGGACTTTTATTCGCTCAAAAAATGTTTTTTGTACACGTCGGACACGAATATTAACATTCACAAAACAAATCGGCGGCTGACGAAATCGAACATAAAAATAAGCAAGACTGGTGATTCTTGCATTGCCCAATCCACTGACTGGAATCCCTCCATGTTATTTGCTCTCTGTCAGCATGATTACATGGAAGAGAATGGAGTATTGAAAAACCTGACCAAAATACTGAGTATTCAGAATAATAGTCCCGTCGTTCATTTCCCAGCATGTCCCCCAGATTACACTACAGTCTCCTGTTCCACCACATTCAGGTTACCCCCAAAGTCAGAATGTACAGCAAAACAACATCTCTGCCGTATATTTCGAATAAAGAGTGCAAAGTCGACTCGTTGAAATATGCTTTCCAACACTTAATGACGGAGAATTATACATCGACCGTCTACTGCGTGAAACTTCCTGGTATGGATTACTAATTATACGGACAAAATGGAAACTCACAAAGTCATGTTCTGGAAGTACTTCAAGTCATATTCAGCGGTGGAGGGGGAGACGGGGCACTTCTCTTATGTCAAATGTCCTGAGGGATCACTCCTAATCGACTGCCAGTGTTCCCCTAAATCAAAGTGCAGTGGACAGGAGGTATTCGCGTCTCAATGCCAGTCCTTCTCCTTTAACAGCATTAAAGTCTAACCACGTAATATCCATCAGGTGAGAGCAATATGTGGAGTACCCAGACTACATGCCACCAAGGTCAGTGTCATCAACAGTGAGGTGATGCTCCATAGTATTCCTCAAGTCCAATGCTTACCAACCCAAGTCCTCTTGAGCTGTCTTTTCAATTCTTGGGCCAATCACCACGGGGAGGCCGTCATTTCCCATGGATTATGCAAAGCCACAAACTGCTCTCCTGCCTGTAGTGTAGCCGCAATTTGTTTGGATGAATAATTAACTAATAACTTATTAGTTGTAATAACTAGGGCAGCGGTTCTCAACCGTGGTCCCCGGGGACCACTAGTGGTCCCCAGAAATTTTTTAGTGGTCCCCAGGAATTTCGAAATAAAAATATTATTAAAGTTAAAACTAATTGTACAATAAGTATAAATAAAAAACATTGAAATTAATCAAGCGGTTCTCAATCGTGGTCCCTGAACGAGGCCAAAAAATTGTGCGCTAATACCAAAAAATGTTTATTTATTTAAGGTGGTCCCCACAAAATTTATAGTGCAAAAGTGGTCCCCAGTATAAAAAAGGTTGAGAACCGCTGAACTAGGGCAACCAAAAAATTGCACTTTTTAATAAAAAAAATGCAAAAATGAATTTTAAAAATTGTAAAAAATTGCAAAAATAATTTTTTTTAATTGTAAACATTACATTATGCAAAAAATTAACGAAATTATTTATTGTAATAGGAAATCAAATATTCCTGAACATTTTCAGGTTTAAAGTTCCTCTCTTACTAAGAATTTTCGTCAAAAGAGATATTGCCCTTCGATAGATGCTGAACTTGCGCTACATTTTTCTGAGATGTGAATAAACTTCTGGCGAAGATTCTTATTTGAGATTCAAGAATACTTAGTATTCCTGATTTCTCAAGCTTTTTTATATATAGGATTTTATGTCGCATGGATCTGATGTAAAGTCTAGGGTGTTTAGATTCACATAAGCTGTTGCAATGGAGTAATCAAGCAATTCAGTATTTGAAATCATTTCAATTAATCCAAATAATTTGAACTGATTTGGGTTAAGCTTGGAACAACGTAGGATTATTCAATGAGTTTTTGCCTAAAATAATTAAAAACTAAAACATTTGTATTAAAACTCCATTCCTTCAAACGTCTCTTTGTTTTTGACTGTGGCAGCCTTTATAGACGAATCAATCATCACCATATTGCGAAGTATGCCTTAATCTTTAGAGCACAGTTGTGCAATAAATGTGACACGCAAGTCACGTGGAAAAGATTTTGGTATATCAATTTCATTGATGCCCCAGCTAAAATTAAATTTATTATATATACCACTGGTCATATATCTCGCCCCATCTGTAACGAATAATATAAAATTTTCACGTTCAATAGAAAATTTCTTTATTACTTTGTCCACCTCAACACAAATTTGTGAAGTAGTAGGCGGATAATATAGATTGGTACACGATACTAAATGAAGATTTTGGAGTGGAGATTTTCCCAATCAAAGTAATTAAAAAACGAGTTCCATTGATGGGCTACATCACAAACAAAAAAAAACACATTCCCCACTATTGAATAACTTAAAAAAAACAACAGTAAATGAGTCTGAATGGTATTAATTTTATATTTTGATATTTTTAACATTTAACCTGCAAGATGATTCAGATGGCAAAGGATATGTTTCCTGCTCAAAAAGCCGTATGAGGGAAGGATGTCTGATTTTATAAATTGGTATGTTTGCCTCCAAAAACGCTTGTTGTACTTTGATCCCCCAATCCTTTCGAGTATCCGTTATCGCCGAAAGAAATGTTGTGAACTCTGAGATGAATTTGTCCATTCTATAAATTTAAATTCAAGAAATACTGTGTGCTTTTAAATGTTTTTTGAGAAGAACGGTGCGCATCAACAAAAAATTTTTGTGTCACACCGTTTACAACAGTTGAGCAATTGGAGCAAAATAAATTCCCTTCACTGTCAATAACAAACTGGGGATTTCTTTGCATAAAATGAAATTTTCTGTGACACTGTCCTTTTACCCATTTACAACAAAAAACTAAAAACGTTTTAATAATCTTTTACTTATAATTATATTATTTTTAATAAAAAAATTTTTTTTTAATTTAAAAAAATTGCAAAAAATGTAAATGACTACAAAAAATTGCAAAAATTGCAAATTTAAATCGAATAAAAATATAATTAAAATTAATGTCTATTCATTACTTTATTATTTATCGAATTTTAATTAAATTATATTTAATTGCAAAAAATTGCAATTGGTTGCCCTAGTAATAACTTATTACACTCTCGGTGAGTTGTGGTTGAAAATAGACTAGGAAAGACAAATCATTTTGAGTCCCTTTGATGTCCAAAATTCACAGTAATGTGTATTTTATAAGAGATTCTTTTTAGTTCGGAAGAAGCAAAAATAACTTACCTGAAGATACAAACAGTCGATATTAATCTGCTAGGGCTTGATCAAGGGACTTCATCACGTTCCGCAAATCAAACCCTCAAACTTCTAGCAAACCTTATAGAAGTCTCAAGGATCTAATAAAGAAAAACAAGAAAAACATTAAAAAATTTCGTATTTTATGCAAAAATTAACGTTTATTAATAAAACATATTACAGTCGAACCCCTGCCGCAATATATACTGCCCCAAATACAGAGGGTATTATAATTTATACCCCGTTTCTAACTTTTTCTTTAATTTCTTTAAATAAAATAGCATTTAAAAATCAAAAAATCCATTTTATTTATCAATTAAAAAAGTAATCGCTAATTTTCCCTCCTATATTACATTTTTCCTCAATTTCTTGCAGACGTTCATTTTAAAAACATAATATTCACTAAGTGCTTTAGGACATACATTGAATAATGAATTTTCTAAAATATTCATTATATTCATCGTGTCTTTGATGTTATGATTCACAATTTCACTATCTCACCCATCATATAATTGAAAGTCATTTTCAGTTCCATCAAATTCTATTTGCATTACATCTAAAATATGAGCCTTCGAAAGTTCAAATTGAATGTTTTGATTAATTTCGAAATCATTAATTCTTAATTCATTTATTTTATTCCAACAATTAGTTATTGTGTCTTTTGTTACTCGATTCCATGCTTCTCTTAAATATATGATAACTTGTCGCATATTTATCTTCAATATGGTCTCATAATAATTCTCTTAAATATCGCCAATAAAAATTGCTTGAATAAGATAATTTGAAAGAATTGACGATCCCATATCAAGGGGTTGAAGAATGTCAGTTTTATTCTTTGGAAGTTTTGCAGAATCTGGATTAAGAATTCGTGGTCGGTCGAACGAGTAAAATGGTTTCCTCACATCAATCCACATATAAGATAACATATTCCCATTTTGCTGGTTGATAAACTTATTGAAGATTGCCTGTTCTTTCCCTCATTTACACATTCTTCGTGTTCCAAGTTGATTTTTACTAATTGGCCATATGTTTCGACATATCCAATAGTTTATTATTCACACCTACAGTCTGTAACAGCAAAAAGGAATATTCTTAAAACACCATTTAATATTAAATAATATTCATTTTAAATATTTAAATCACTCTAATGACATTAATTATTATGTAATTACGTTTTTATAAATTTTAAAAATCTTTGAAAATACATAATTTTAGTTAATTATTTGAAATTTTGTAACAGCAAAAAGTAATATTTTTTGATTTTTAAAAATTTCTGTTGATTTCTGTTGATTCCTGTTGTGTACATGCTAAATAAATAATAACTTATAGAAATGAAACTGACTTCAAATAAAATAGCACAAATTATTTCATTAAAAAATGCCGGTTTCAAGCAAAAACATATTGCATCTATTCTGCACGTTAGCCAATCAACAATTTTGAAACAAATAAAAAAAATGTCTTTAAGCAATACAAAGGTACCCAGAAAAGGCAGTGGTGGTCATAATATTTATTCTGAAGAAATTTCAAACATGATTTCTTATGAAATTGAACAAAACTCCAAATTGTCACTTAGGAAAATTTCTATTAAATTGAAAAATGAGAGAAACTTATCAATTAGTCATATGACAATTAAAAGAATGTTGAACAAGAAAAAAATATATGCCCACAAACCAATAAAAAAACCATTGCTAACACCACGAATAATTAAATTACGTTATGAATTTATCAGTTTGTACATGTTGGGTGTACACGCACTTGGTCTCTGAACATTTTACAATATTTGTTTCTTGTATTCCCTAGAAAGTCAATATTTTTTCATTTCACTTGGCCCGCTTTCTGATAATTTTGGATAGCCTGTTGTACTGGTTCAAGCTGTTCCCAGTCGAACTTTGATTTGTTCATTTCATAACAAAAAGATAAACACAAATACTTGCTTTCCTAAAAAAGTTAGGTTTAGTATTGACGGAAAGCCCATTTCTCACAAATTTATACTATGTGCGCGGAAATTTACAGCACTTAATGGGTATGTTAAAAATATGTTAGTATCCAAGAAATGTTATTAGTCAGAAGAATCTCCAGAACACCCTTTTAGTAGTTTGTAGAGTGCATGGGAGACATAAATAAGGGAGAACAGAGCAGCCAGCACTATCAGAATTGGCGAGGTCGTCGAGTCGAATTCAAGGGAAAATTGTTTTATTTGTACGGTCTTCTCCTCCGCATCTTCGTTGACTGCTATTTTGGCATATATCTGGGAAATGTTCTTCTTCGCCTACTTTTAAACAATTTTCTTAACTTGTTTAATCACTTTCAAAGTGAAGTTGCTCTTCATTACCTCCAACAGCACTGACTTGTTGAGGAACGAGTTCATGTCGACCACATAAACCATTATTCTAACAGTCTTAATTCAATTCAACTTGGTGCTGCCCTCAAGCGAAGGTCTTGGATAGCCAACGGCTAACTTGACTTGCTCAAAGCTGAGACAGAGCATTCTCCTTTGCTTAGGGAGTGAACTGTTACTTTGTATCGGAGTTATTATAACATGCTTCTGGGTTTTGGAAACAAAATGAGTTGATTGCCGGCACAGTCCTTCCTTGAACGAGTGTTGGTGTTGGTTCCACTTGGAGTGAGTAATGTTATACTACTTTGGTGACATCGAGGCCTTGCAAGACGACAATCACCGAATGCTCTACTTCTGCCTCGATAACTCAAAATAAATAAACATGAATTTACTTTTACAATTACTTGTATACATATTACACATTACAAAATTAGTGGAATCGCCGATGCATGTTTGTTGGAAGCCGACGGGTGGAGGGGAGTCGCAACGCCTTTGCCGAAACTTGACTCCGTGGCACATGTGACTACATTGTGACCACTCCCCCCAAATCCCCCACTCTCCGTGTCTGCCTATAAATGTATAAATATAGAGCAGACGACTGCAGGAGGCCTCGTCTGGGTCAGGAATATAATATTGGTCGCATTGGCAGTGCCCTCTTGGTTGTGACACTGACTATTTACTCCGCAATGGTGAAGTGTACTGCACTCGTCAATGTCTGGTTGATTAGTGATGTGGACATACCAATGCACTTGTCCGGAGAGAGGGGGTCAGGCTGATAGCCACTGTGGCACACACAAACGTCGGCGGCGTCTCGATGAACACACAAATGCTGGCAATTGTGTTTATGCTTACATTCATTTGAAACTGCCATGACAATTTGATTCAAACCGGCGCAGGTGATCCCGTCGTTGAGCAAGTGCATTCCCTCAGGACAGGCACAACGATAACTTCCATGCAAGTTGACACATTGCTCTGTGCAGTCATTATGCTTAATGCATTCATTAAAATCTGCAATCCGATTTGTAAGGCAACCCTTGCAATCTCCGTGGGCATTGGGCTGAAACCCCCTTCCACATCCTCCTGAAACATTTCGGCAGATTGGACGACTTTGGTCAGGACACTTGTCAGTTGGGACGTTCTCGCATTCGAACCCGCCTGGGAGATTGTGGCACTTTTGGTTATTTGAGCAATTGTGAAGACGTGTGTTGCACTCGTCGACGTCTGAACATGTTGGGGAGTATGACCTATGCACGTGTCCCCATCCAGATAATATCCTTCCTTGCAAGCACACGTCTCGACTCCCATAACGTAGCAATAACCATTCCGGGCATCACATTGCTTATCCCTGCATTGGTTCATTCCTCGCACTGTCAAGACAATTATACTCCCACAAGTCTGCCCATCACTCAACAGTCCATGTCCTTCACTGCAACCACACGTGTACGCCCCGGGGAGATTGATGCACTTTTGTGAACACTTGCTGCCATCCAGGCACTCGTCCACGTCTAGCACTCACTCTGTCCTCCTACCATGGCACGACGACGGTTGGACCAGCGAGAATCCCTCTCTACATTTGCAAGTGTAGCCTCCGTGTGTGTTAACACAGATCTGCTGGCATCCACCGTTGTCCCTGAGACATTCATTGTCATCTATATATGTATCGGGGTAGTCACCCACGCACTCATTCACACTCCTCTCTACAAATCCCCCCATGCACTGGCATCTGTACGACCCCTCAGTATTTATGCATTCCGTGTTGTTTGCCCGACATGGGTTATCTGTCAAACATTCGTTTATGTCTGAAAGTTGCCCAAATGCCATTACCAATGCATTTGTCGACGTCCAGTTTATACCCACGCGAACATGACTCCTCATTCCCGCAGTCTGTCGAGTTGACACATTCTTCAATACTCACTAACCACTACCCTCAGAACACGGGTACAGCAGGCACGAGTTGTACACCACTTGGCAACGCTCCCCCGAATACCCCTCCCTGCAGACACACTTTTTTTCCATTCCCCTCCAATCGCACCACCCCCCGTTCAAACAGTCGCACAGTAATACTCGCGGTTCCTCCACCTCACGCACTTGTTTGTTTTCCACGTGGAATAACAAACGCAGATTTGCACTCCACCAGAATAACGACAAGTTTGCCGAGTAGCCCCTTCCCACTTGCTTTGTTTCCAGAGTCACGTTTTTAACAACCGTCATGTCGTCTATTACGGACACGTGGATTTGGGGCACGCGCACTTTGGTTCGGCACTCCACGTGGACGTAGTCGTTGAGGACAACTCGCAGAGTGGCGTTGCAGAACAATATTTTCTCCATTTCTACCCAAATTAGTTCACATTGCACTTGAAATGGTCACTTTCTTGTCAAATCTGTGTAGAAAGGCGTCGAACTGACTCCTCAGGGACGAAAGTGTGGGAAAACACTCGGCCGAATAGTCTTTCTTGGGACAAAGATTGTACTCATTGTCCCCTTCCACGAGAATTCCGTCCAATAGATCGAGTATATCCTCATTAATGGTGAAGACCCAGCCAAGCTCATACAGAGTGATGGAAACTTGGTGTCCGATCAGAATTGTGACGGACGTGGCTATGATTGAGTCCAAAAGTGTTAACCAGTCTCCAAGTAAGCAGTTTTCCTGTCTTTTCCATAAAAAGGGGAGAAGACGTGTTTTCCGTTTAATTGGGAAGTGGAACCGTTATTAGGTATTTCGTATAAATATAGAGTCTGGTCGTCGTGGATTGCTATTCGGAGGACTGCTGTTCTCAACTCTGAAGAAAAATTGACTTGGAAACGGAAATTGCGGGACAGTGCTCCTTCGAGAACAACGAATTGTCCGACCATCTTGGAAATGTTTTTTCTCAAAGAATAAACTGTGCCATCCGTATAAATAAATCCTAAGTCGGTGAATAGTCAATCCTACCGTGTAACTGCCCCACTCGCCGAACTGACTTAATGAACGGCCTGAGACTGAAAAATTGTGTGCACAGACTCGGATGGACACAGCACTTGGCGTAGAATGACCTGTCCTTGTCCAATTTCTAACACTTAAACTGATCGTCTACCATCACGCCCAAAGTGTCGAATCCGTCTGAATATTCGCCGTGTGCGACAAGCGAGTGGTGAGTCCGGTCATAGCAGCACGTGACTTTCTCTTCTGACATAATAACCACTCACTTACTCATGTAAAGACCCACTGTCACGTCATCGTAGCACTTTATGTTCTTGTTCTCTGCTGACAACAATTTGAATTCGGATTCCATGACTTGTGCTTCCGTGAAGGGACAGGACAAGTCTTCGGCATTCACTTTATTTTCCTAACGTGAAAAATCATCAATCACTTTTATCCACCGGTTGCAGTCGACCATGTCCTCATTCTCCGTGAATGAGACCACCGTTTCGCATTCATTGCTGCTTGTTTGGGAGACATTTATATTCGTTGGAATATTGGTCATGTTCTCCCATTTGAAAGCATTGCCTGTCCGATAAATCAGTCCCATCTTCGCCCCATTCTGCGGAGTCACCCTGCCAACCTCCCCCAACAGAGTTACGTAGTGTGGGTGCACCACTCATATTTCTCAAGTGAGTATAAAATGAACAAATCGTAATCCTTGAGCACCATAGTCAGGGTGAAGGATTCCCTCTATTATTCAGACCGAGTGAGACCACTTGATTGTCCGGATAATGTATGTTGGCGATGGACATGTCCTTCCACACAATTCTGGCTGAGAAGTTGACGTAGTCCAATCCAAGTTTGTCAGAAATGTCGGTGGGAAAATAAACTGCCACCTGTGAGAGATTATTAGTCACGAGCACATGGCCTTTCTGGGAATCGTAATTTGCCCACGAAGCAGCCACCATTCCCACCAGGTCGTCAATAAGTGAGAGTCCTTTTTCCAATTTCCCAAAGTCTTGTACTTCATGCAAGTCTTCGGTCATCGAAAGAGGCCATTCGGACTTGAGAAGTAGAACAAACCCATTTCTGGACACCTCGACGTGACTTGCCCAAAGAATACTTCAAATCCTTTAATCATGGGACTTTGTTCCAATTTGACTTTATACGGGAATTTGACATATTTCTTCCAAATGCCAGTCTCTCGCAACACTGAGGCTTTTTTGGGTGCTTTTCCTACGATTGAACAGTCGTCACCCACGTGGGAAACAGGAGTAGCTTCCCATGGAGTTTTCGCACGTCTGGGCTCCTCCAAAGCACACGTGAGGAACGGAGGAACACTCATTGACGTCTGGAACTATCTCGGAAAAATACCATGACATCGAATGAAGGTATTGTGAGGGTCTCTGATTTCTGTGTAGCCTTTGCGGCAATGGCAAATAAACCCCCGACCATTGTCAGTAGTCGAGCAGAGTCCCCCGAACTCAACTCCGCAAGGGTCCGAGTCACAAAAGTGGAAATCTGAAAATGAAAACTCATGTGACCAGCTGAGCAGGGAGAGGAATGACACGTTTTGTAGTCGAAAAGTGTGCCTTCTCCAACATGTTGTGTGCAGTCAATCTGTTGGTGGCCGATAAAGCACTTCCTGGTTCTCTGGGAGTATCCCACGCCACAGTCCGAGATGCACTCACTCCAACTACTCCACGGACTCATTATCGGCCATTCTGAAATATCGACTCGAGTCACCCAATTCACAGTCTCGGCCATAGAACTGTGCATTGCAAAGACATTGGTGTCCCTCCGACGACTCGACGCACTCTCCGTTGTGACTGCAACTGACGGACTCGCAGTCGTTCACTTCTAGAAATGAGTATTGCATGAACTTGTGCACTCGAATCCATTCCCTTCGAAGCCATGACTGCATTCACAAACATACGAGTCCATCACTTTACTGCATTTCGCATTCTCGTCGCAAACATTCTTACATTTGTTTATTTCTGGAATATTTCTCATCATCACCTTCACAGAATGTCTTGTTTTGTCTGGTCACTCGTGCATAGCCGTCCACACACTTGCAAGCGAACGACCCGGCTGTGTCCTCGCAGTACGCTCCGTCTATTTTCAGACATTCTTTCGCACCACCACTTGCACATTTGACGCCAAAATGGGTGATTCAAAATATACTTTGTTTTCCGTCAGCACTAACAATGCACTTGTAACCTTTCCCGCCGTAGGGCGAAGAATAAGTTTTGTGGACTCGAACGCACTTTGCCCCACGTGGACAGCTGTGGAGGTTTTCCTTGCAGGGGTCAACGACTATTGGGGTCATGGTATGAGGGACTACCGTGGCACGCAAAGAAGGCGGAGAGACTTGCAAGATTATTTGCCAAGTCAATATCAAAGTGAGCGTATTCTTGAAAAGAGATGGCCAGTTCAAATGTCACCGTCTGTTCACAAATAATGAATGTTGCTTTGTTTAGTCCAATTTTGAATTCTTCTATGTTTAGCTTGGAGTGGTAGTATTTGCTCGTCATCTACGCTCGACATGCACACATCACCAATGTGTCCTTCCATTCCTCTCCCAACTGGGCGAGTACCACCGAGTAGTTCCCTGCACGTGCGCTGAGAACTGGACGGAACGCGGATTTATGGAAACGGACGAAATCGAACGAGAATGCGCTCATTTCTGCCATAATTCCGAAAGGCTCGTCCGGCCTCACAACACTCCTGTTTGGTCGGAATTGGAATTTCTCGACCCTCAAATCCACCCCCACTGACGTGTTAGTAGAACAATACGCGGACACGTCGGATTTTCCGAATTTTTAACGACAAGGACTTTGCCCACTTTCCCCCGAACCCCCAGATCACAGTCAATGTGGTTCTCCAAGTCATCAACGCAAATGTCCGGATGGTCGGCCATGTTTAAATCAAAGTTCGCTAAAACTCCGGTCTCAATCCTGCCAGAATAAATGAGTCTGTTGTTGGGCGTCAGTCTGCACTGAATGTGAACGGAGAGGTAAAAACCTCAATTGGTATGGGAAGGAATGTTTTGGTGATGAGAGACAACTCATTGTGGCCAATATTAAGAGTATTATTCCCGTTAATTATGACTGCTGCTAACAGGTTTAGTTAATACTGCTCAGTGAAATAGTATGCCGGCGTTCTCGGCTTTTCCTCACTTGCAATAGGCGGACATAAGTATTCGACGCGTAATACAAGTTTTCGGGGTCTTTGACGTCCTCTGCCATTGCATAGAACACGACAACGAATGCATTTTCAATGTCAAATCTCCCCCGGCATTTGGTCCGCTTTAACTTCATTTTCCCACGACTTTTCTTCATTTTGACTCGATCGAGAACAAGCGTGGTGACTGAAAGTATTTCCCATTAAATGTCACGTGTGTTGTAGTCGCTGTCCACAATCAATCCGCAAACACTGAGAATGTACTGGCTCTGCAATGGGTAGAACGTGGTTTCGTAGGAAATGCACATTTGGTCAAAATTCTCCTCAAAATGAGTTAACAACAACTCGACTCGAACTACTCAATGCAGGATCAGTGGCTTACATTTTCGACACATCTTCACTTTTAATGTCCATTTGCTCTTTAAGACAATCGCCGACCGTTTATTATTAGCCACCAAATTGAGCGAGAATGAGTGGTATGCGCATTTTGTCTGCTGTTGGTTGAAGATGGCTGTGAAATTGATGTTGTTGTGAAGAGTCATGGAAATATATTCCTTTCTACTTTGTTTTTCGCTTGTATTGGTCTAAATACACCACCCAATCTCCCACAATTTTGTATTCCACTCTATTTTTGTCACCGGTAATGCGCAATCCGTAGAACGCATTCCACTTCGAGTTGCAATATTGTAGACCTGATCCTTTGGATGCCATTTTGAAGCATCTGAGACGAATAGCAATGTCCGAATTGTTCCATTTGATATTTTTGAATTTGGTTATTTCAAGTGACAAATATGACAATCCTGTGATACATCACAGCACTACCACCCGGTGCGCAAGACAACTTATTTGCAATGGAAATACATTTGTAAGCCAATTCCCCCTTCAATGTCGACACTCGTACACAAAAATATCTGATTTTACGGCACTTATTTTGTTTCACTGACAAATACGCGTTAAACTTTAAGACCCAAGATGATCTACCTACACTTTTCGCAACAATCAACAACTCTTTAGTTTGCTTATTTCTTAGTCAATGATATTTCCTCAGCATCAGCACTGTCTTGTTTGAAGTAAGTGGAAATGGATTTGATAGTCGTTGTATTACTATCGAACACAAGATAACCTCTGTTATACTTGTAATATGGTATGACCAAGTCATTCCACAATTTCAACTCTAAAAGTCCATTTAGTGAGGCAACTTTTTATTATGAGTGGACTGCTTTGGAGAATTAAAAAAAGAAACAATTTCATAAACCGTGTGCTCCTTATTCTACAACTGTCCAGTTAAATAGTAATTGAATTTCCTCGGGCACAGAAAAAGGCATTCTCACTAATGGCCTCTTCTATTTGCAACATAACTCAATATTGATGAAATTAATGAGCTGTACGCTTTCTTTAATAAGCATGCTCTATTTGGGTCTCAAACATCCCTAAACAAATATTTATATAAACATAAATATGTATACTATATTTAAAACGTAAAAAATCAAAATATAGTTCATACTAATGAGGATATTCGCCGCCAGTGAAAAGATTGGCTTACACTTGCCTCAGAGGAGGGCAAATGAAATCGATTGGAATAGCCAGCTGGTAATATATATTATTTCAAAATATATACAGTTTTGTCGACTGGATCACCTCAATGATACTTTTTCTGCCTAGATTTATTCACTTAGATAATTTTAGTGGTGTATGCTTGTTGACATGTTTAGGGTGATTGATGGCACGAACCAAGCACACAGCACGCAAATCGTCGGGAGCAAAGGTGCCAAGAAAGCAGCTGTCAGTGAAAACTGCCCGTAAAAGTGCTACCGCGGCAGGAGGACTCAAACGCCCGCGAAGATTTCGGGCGGGAGCGCTGGCTATGAAAGAAATGCCAGAAATGAAAGAAATACCAGAAAAGCACGGATTTGCTGATAAGGAAGCTTCCCTTCCAAAGATTAGTGAGGGAAACAGCACAACACTGCAAGACTGATTTGAGATTCCAAAGCTCGGCCATTGGGGCACTCCAGGTTGGACTGGTGGAGTAATTGGGTAGGAGGCATCTGAGGCGTATCTCGTCAGTTTGTTCGAGGATACAAACATGTGTGCCATTCATGCGAAACGAGTGACCATTATGGTATCAGACATTCAACTCGCCAGGAGGATTCGTGGGGAGAAGGCTTAGTTAATTCACTTTTTATTTTATTCATTCTATTCGGATTATTCCTTGAACTAGTGTAAAGTCATATTAATCGATGGACTGGTAGGGGTACTGTAGATGATTCTATGTATTATGGACTTGACTTCCTCTACAAAGCCAGGGAAGGAGGTGCCATCCCTACTCACTTGGAAGGTCAGGAGGGTGGAATTAATTGAACAAGTAATTAGAAAGCCAAAATAGACAACTCTTGATTAGGGATAGGAAATGTTAATGAACCTTGTACTTAATGAAGGGAAAGTCAATGTCCTGAGAAGAGTCAAGGGGAGTACAGAGGACATCGAGGACGATGAATTGGACATGTTCGGGGATACCCTCGTCGAGAACAGACCTGACAATATCGGTGATTCTACAAACGTGAAAGAAAGTGTTACTCCATGGCCAGACGAGTGCGCTGTTTGTCCTTGTTCATGAAGAAGGAATACAAAGTGGCATTTCCCTGAGACAACACGTCGACGTTGACTCGATACTCGTCCCTCAAGTACTCGAACAATTGGGACAAAGTCATTTTATGAGTGATCTCAATGCGATCCCACAAAGTCCAGGCAAACTGGTCATACTAAGAGTGAACAAAGAAGGCAACCTTGGAGACAGGACACTTGATTGGAGTGCACTTGAGCAACTGGTTGACAGCCGTGTCCACGAATGTGCTCGAGTAGGACTCCAAGTCAGTCATGTTCTGCACAATCTTGTACAACTCCAGGCACACCAATCCCACCACCAGAGAAGTGGTTGTCGCCATTGCCGGGACTATTTTCCCCGACACGAATCGAGCATTGTAGACCGTCGTCGGTTCGATTCCGTAGTTCTGTGCTCGCAGGTTGGCCACACACGTCAAAAACTGGGCATGCACATCGTCGTCCTTGTCGTACTGCAGAGGAGTGAGAGTGACCCCGCTCTTGTCCTCCACCAAACATTTTTCCAAGTCCTCCCGACTCATCCCCCCCGGGTCAACAGGCTGCTGGTCATCCTCGCCAATCTCGAGTCCCTCCTGGGGAGTGAAGACAGGGACTGTGAGTGAGTGGAGTATGTGGAGGACGGGAGTGGACTGAGGGACTATTCCCAAGGACTGTGCTCGGAGGTGTGCGGCGAGAGTGATATACTGTATGTGAGTAGGCTGGGATGAGGAAAGGAGAGTACATTGGCGACATCGAAGGTGATGGGGGAAGGACATCGTTTGGGGGGAGCCCAGAAGGGGAGTCCGTGGATGGTGGTCTGTGGATGTGTGGGTGGGGAATACGTGATCGGGGGGGAAGTTGTGGAGTAACTGTGAAATATTGTTGGTAAAGTGGTCATGGAACTGTCGGAAGGCCCAGGAGACGCAGGAAGGCCAGTCGAAGGAGGCGTGTAGTGGGTAGACATCCTTGAGAGCGAGGACAAGTGGATGAGAACAGAGGAGTGGAGGAGAAAGAGTATATTTGTGGGCGGCCTCGATCTGGTTGTAGAAGACCCCGCGGAAATAGTCGAGGGCGAACTGAATGCAATGTTCAATAGAGTTGGGGAAGTGTCGGACAGTGCAGAAGGCAAAGTCGCGAGTGATGGGGTCGTTGGAGGAGGAGTATGACTCGGTGAGGTGGGGAATGACAGGCTGGCAGTGCCCCCTTGTTCCGTGAGTGCCCGAGTCGATCATGGGGAGTCGGTAGTACACGCATTTGAGATCGACAAACTTGCGTGCGTCAAGTCTGTCGAGGGCAGTGAGGACCAAGTCTAGTCGAGCGTAGAACTGGTCGTTGAAATAGAAATCAGTAGGATGGCCGACTTGATACTCCAATGCCTGGATGTTCATGTCCTTGTTCAGTTCCTTGATTGCTCGAGCTGCGGTGGTCGATTTAGGGCGCATCATATCGGTGGAACGGAAGAGAAATTGTCTGTTGAGGTTGGACCTCTCGATTCTGTCCATGTCGGTGACCCAGGTAGTGCCGGAGCCACAACTGACTCCCATCATTGCAAAGTTTTTGAGGAGTTCACAGCCAATGGCGCCCATGCCGACGATGAAAGTGTTGAGGGACATGAGTCTGTTCTGTACTTGGTCGCCAAAAAGGATGGACTGGCCAGCATATCTATTGCCGGGGGTGTAGTCGACCTTGTGGTGGGACACACAGGAGAGAGCGTCGAAGTAGAACCACTGGTGGATGGGAGTGAACTTGCCGGTGCATCCCTTGATGACTTCCTGAGCACACAGACTGCCAATGACTGCGTCCATGGGGCAGAGGCGTGCTCCACAGTAATAAGAGAATTGGTTGGAGGAGGACTGGGCGAGGTGTTGGAAGGCACGAGCATCAGTCTGGTGGAGAAAGGGGGAATACCTCATCCCTGACTGAGGGCATTCGGTGATAAGTCTGGACGAATAATTCGAGAGTGCGGAAGCCAGAATGAGTGGAGGCATATTCGGAAGGACAGTCGTCCAATGAAGTGAGGAGGGAGTTCTACAATGAGGGGGAGGCCTACGAAGGACATGACCACGGGCACTTTGACAGCCCTGACTACTCCTCCTCCCTCGTACTTGCCGAAAGAGGCATCAATGGAGAAGGACGAACTGCCTGAATGATGAGTGGTGGTTACTGATGAGTCGGATGGGCATGGGGGGATGCTCGTTTATTCCACTCATTCCTTTCACTTGGGAAAACGTGACCAGACTGTCGTCGTCCATGTCGAGTGGGTGGTCGTCGTGGACTAACACCACTCCATTCTACACTCACAGAGCACAGTACTTGGTCAATACACGTCACCACAGAAGGGCGAGGAACAATCCCGTTCGTGTCATACACTGTGAAGGCCTCCCCAAAGTCGCAGAATATTTGTCTGCCAATCACACCACTCACCAACCCAAACACGCCCAACGAATTACACAAAATGAAGAGAATATTCGCCCCACGACACCACTCATTTATTCGCCCGGCCTCCCCACTCATTTCGATGTTGTCCGTCACCACCACCATGCTATACTCACTCAACACTTCCATTGTCAACTCCCCCGTCCTACACTCCACCACCACGTTCTCGTTCAGTTCTCTCAACCGTCCCACACACGCACTCGCTCTGTTCTCCCCCACACTCCCCCCGTAAAACTACTCATTCACTACTCACTCTCACTTGGCTCGACAGGTCCTCCATTCCTGTCATCCTCGTGTCCTGCACACACACCACACCTATCCCCCCCAGGATTATATTCTTCGCTATCTCCACCCCTAATCCTCCCATTCCACTTATCAACACACGCGCACTACTCATCCTCCTCATTGCTTGGTGCCCCAATACATATCTAACATATCTATCATCCCTCACACAGTTGCCGTGAATACAGTCCCTCGTCTATTTCACTCTTCATTCGTTTCGCAACACTCATCTAATTCAACATTAACACTTATCGCTTAGCTTTCACTACTATACCCACACATCAACATTACTATTCATCACTACTTTCTCATTTTCAAATTTGGGTTTACCACTCTGCAAATTAAATCATTTATTATTACACAACTACTATTAGACATGACCTGACTTTGAATAAAGTCTTATCTACTTTAACTCTCACGTGTGTCGTAAGGCTTGTCTCACGATTACGTCATGATCTACAATTCTAAAACAAATTTATATCATTGCTTCGTGTAACGATTTATTTCAACATTCGCTGTAATTGATGCTTCATAGTACACAATTGATTTAGAGACCAAATCAAAAGACTCCTGAAAATCAGAAAATTAATGTGTACACTTTTCGTCACAAGGCTGTGGGACAAATTTCCACTATAAACAATTTGTCGTAAAACTGTATTATTTATTAAAACATCGAGAATATTCTTATACTCCTGAACATCCTTTACAATGTTGGCAAATCTCATTCCAATAATATTATCTCAAAGTGCGAAAAAATCTTTAATATTGAGTTGATAATTGTCAAGAGCTCAATTGAAGGTTAAATTCAAGGTTACAGCGTTTCACTTTAGGCACGCGTTTCATTTATGGCGCTTGACAATGAATGATCTTGAACAAACATAAACTATTGCAACACCTCTGTGTTTTAATTAAAAACTGACAGGAGATAAAAAAAACAATTTATTTATAATCAGAACATATTTTTGTAGCATGATTTTTACTTGCAAATCAGAAACAAATTAATATCATAATGGCATACAGTGCTGGTAGAAAAAAACCGGTTTTGCAGTTACTAACTTTTTTTGGCGGATAGCTATTAATTTTCTAAATGAAATAAAGAGTTTGAAGTTGATTATATATATAATCTTTTTTACTTTTAAAAAATTTCAATAATCGGCCGAAATTTTAAAAATTTAAATTTTTGCATGTGAATAAAAAACCGGTTTTAACAAAAAGAGTTAACAAAATCAACAGTTAATATGTTGTGTGGTATCCTCGATTAATAAATAGCTCGTATGACCTTTTAGGCATGCTATCAATTAACTTCTGAATACTTTCAGACGGCAATTCGTTCCAAATTTTTGTTAATTTAACTTCCAGATCCAGTTTATTTTTTGCAGGATCTAAAGAATACTTCTGCTTCATCATGCTCCAAACATGTTCCATTGGGTTCATGTCTGGAGATTGCGGAGCCCAATCAAGAATTGGAATTTTATTTTCTTCAAAAAACTTGGTTGTCAATGCAGATTGATGGCAGGGAGCCAAATCTTGTTGGAAAGTGAACCGATTTAGTTCCATTTTTCGCGCCGAAACGAACAAATTATTCGTTAAAACATTTATATATTTAGCGGAATTGAGGGTTCCATTAACAAAAACTAAATTGCCCACTCCTTGATAGGAGATACAGCCCCAAACCATAACACTGCCTCCACCAAATTTTACTGTCGGCGTAGTATGGCTCAATTCATAACGTGAACTTTTTTTTCGATAACTGTATTGCCTTTTTTTAGTAGGAAAAATCTGAAAAGATGCTTCATCAGAGAAAATAATAGTTTTCCATGCGTCATTGTTCATCCGAATAAAAATTTTTGACAATTCATTTCTTTTTATTATGTTTTTCTTCGAAAGCAACGGTTTGCGTTGACATACTCTTCCGAAGAGAAAATTGGAATTTAAGTAATTTCCAATTGTCTTTCTACAGACACTCTTACCAGTTAAATGGTTTATTTCATTCCTCAACGTGTTAGAAGATTTTTTTGGATCGCACTCAACAAGATGCAATAAAATTTCAACGTCTGTTTTTTGAAGCTTTTTAGGACGCCCAGAACCAGGAATCCTATCAATAGTTCCATATTTTTTGAATTTTCGAAGAAAATCTCCGATTGTCGATTTTGGAGTATTTAGATGATCTGCAATATCTTTTATCGTCCATTTAACTCATAAAGAGCAAGAATCTTCCCTTTAATTATTTTATTTAACATTTGCTTATAAAACTAAAAATTCAACTACTAAAATATCACTCAATAATGAAAACCGGTTTTTTATTCACACGCTAAAATTTAAATCATCCGAATTGTAAACGATTAATGAAATTTTTTATAAATAAAAAAAATATAAATCTAATCAACTACAAAGAGTTCGATTCAGTTAAAAAAATAAATGCTATCTGCCAAAAAAAGTTAGTAACTGCAAAACCGGTTTTTTTCTACCAGCACTGTACATCTGCTTCGATACTTGTCTAATTCAAGAATCTATTAGAAATTAGTACTTGACAAAATGTATTCACAAAACTAGTTATCTTAGAGTGTTAAATTTTCTAACCTGCACATGATCAATTATTGAGCAATTATTTATATTATTTTAGAAATACAAAAAGAAGGGATCATTAATGATTTGGATTAATGAGTAACATACCACTGAATACTACAAAGTCATTGAAGAAGTCGTTACTAATAATTGCTACGAGACATTATTTGATTAATTTGCTGTGATCTTTGTAAAGAATAATTTAATGACTGATTGCGCGAATTTAGGAAACTGAACTGTTTTATAAAATCATTCTTTCAAAATCCATTTGTCGTAACCGATTTAAAGGTTACAATAATTTAAAGAATCGTGTTTCCATAATGCTTTGCACGAATATGAGTAAAACTCATAAATTAAAACCAGAGATAATACTTTGGCTATCTGCCAATGACCAGTTTTCTTCAGTCTTTTTATTAATACAAAAAATTAAAACCTGTGATGATATCAAAACCCAAAAAATGTTTCAAAAACTACAATTACAATTCATTTATTTCATATTATAAATCCCAGTGTGCTTGGATGACTGGGAAAATATTCATAGTTTGGCTAACAAACATGATTTGAATCTAAAATTACAGAAAAAACAAATTTTGCTTATTCTGGATAACTCGTTGCATTGCATACCAGAAAATTTGTTTAATATTGAAATCATGTGTATACCGCAAAATTCACATTAAACGATGTTGTGATATTTTTTAAAATGGCATGGGAAGATGTATTGCAACATATTATTTCAAATTGTTTTGGAATTCTAAATAATGATAAGTGAAAAATAAATCAGAAGATAGTATACCAATAGAAAGGACAGATCTTTTTAATCCGTATTTGCATCAATTGGGGCGTCATCATTAAGCAATATCGACATACATTGCCATTTGTTGCCGCAAAGTCGAGAGCTGTCCATAAAAATTGGTTTTTGTGTTTACGCAAATAAGCAACCCGGCTTTGATGTCTGCGTTAATCTCAATGAGAAATTTTAAAATTTACTTGTGTCCGTTTAAGACAACCAAGTCGATAGGCGTATTGGAGTTTTTGCTATTCCGTGGATCAACCATGTTTGCAAAGATTTTGACAACTCTGCTGTTTCAGTTTGATAAAATACTTTAAAAATCCATTTTGACCTCAGGAATACATGCCTGTTTGCTCACTGTCATTTTTGAGAGTACAGTTGGTTTATTAGTATTTTTAGATTGTATGTCAAACTGATTGCAACGGAAGCATCTCGTTGCTGAGGGCTTGTGCCATTCGCAGCGGATATGGCTGAAGCCTGCAGTTATTCCAAAGCGGATGAGGGTGTTGGCCTCGGCTCTGGAATCCAGCGTGAGTCTGCCGACAGGCATGTCGGATCCATTGCGAGAGAATCCTTCGAACTTGAAGTCCGATTCTAGATTTTTTCTCAAGTGGAGGTTAAGGTCCTCTGTCAAGATCCAATGAGGGATTCCTTTAAGGACCAAGACTGAGGCCTTCTCAGCTACTGAGGCAAGTTTATGACCGTCTTCGCCAAACATATTCGATTGAAACAGCTCTGCTTTGAAAGCAGCAGCATCCTCGGGCGATCTGAATTTTAGAATGAAGGTGCCGGACTTCTGTAAAGTTATCCGGGCTTTGGAAGCAGTTGGCGACTTGGATAGGAGGTTAAACCTCTTGATCTTTCCAAGTGCCGGGTTTTCGATACTCAGAGAATATGTGAGGCTTGAGCTGTTAGGCTCGGTTGTTGTCTGATGGCATTGGGTCTCCCTGTGTTTTTGAGGCACAGTAGGGTTCGGAGGTTCGGTGGGATATTCAGCTTTGATGGGTTCGCAAACGGGCTGTGGCTTTACCGATGTTCGTCTTTAGACTTTGGAGCAAGCTTTGATTGATGAGAGATTTTGATTATTCTTGACCTTTCTTTTCCTTGACCATTCAACTGGATTCTCACAGCATATTTGTATGTTGAATCAATCAATCAATTAAGTTTATTGTAATTAACAGAGAAAGAGAAAGTGACAGGAATTGAGAACGGTGATAGGACGAGACTGATGCCAAGGCAACTGAACTCTTTTGAGCTTGCGTCCAATTCATCTGTTGTGAGCCAGAGTTAATAGTGGCTATGTTGCTGAATTGCTCCCTTCTAGCAGGAGCTCTTGCAGCGTATCCATATCCACTCCAGGTATGTTTAGGGCTCCTACACAACAGCGGAAGCATTCCAGTAGGGCATCTTTGTTGTGTAGGTCCTGATCCGAGTGGGGACCTCTTTGTGGCAAAGCTTTGTCACGGTGAAGTTTTGCCTTCTTATGGGGGACAGTCGAGCGGACCACTTCTGAGTTATGGCGCCCATTAGTGTTTGTCTTCAAGCTTGTGAGTGTGATGGGGGCCGGCGACGTCTGAATAGAGACATCGACTTTCTCGCATTTCCGGATTTTCTCGCATTTCCTGTAAATTTTATCGAGATCTTTCGAGTAGTACCATGCTTCCATTCCGTACAGCAAGCTGGGTAGGATGGTTGCGTGGAACAAGAAGAGGAATGTCTTTGGATCCAGGTGCATGCTTCTTAAGAGGCGGAGAGCCGCAATGGCTTTCGCTCTTTTTTTCTTGACATGCAGACGGTAGCCCGAGTTAGCGTCAATTGTAAGCCCCAGGTAGCGTATGCAGCTGGGGCTTACAATTTCGGCTAGGGGCCCAGAGCTTTGATCTGATGACTTTTTCGAGTTGATTTGTAGGAAAGCGGATTTATCCATTGCTAACGAAAGCTGTTTGCTGGCGCACCACTTCTTTATTACCTCAATGTAGGTGAAAAGCCTCTTTTCTGAAGCCATCACATCCTTTGAGGTGTCAAGGATAAGGACGTCATCAGCATAGAGAAGTAGATTTGTCCGAGGGTCTTGGGGCAAAGGGAAACTGCTCATAACCAAATTGAAAAGAAGTGGACTGAGGCAGGACCAGTATTATGTCTGAAAACAATGGTAAGTATGACCTTATTAAATTTGGTACAGCTGCATCCAAGAGAACACCGAGAGAAAATGGAATGATTGTCAGCAGGTGGGTGACTATGTACCACGACCCGCCCAACGAGGAAGACTATTGCGAACAGCCTGCTTGGTGTAAGCATAAGCACGACTACATGGAAGGTTCCCCAATTTATTCGCTTGCAGAAAAAATTGAGAACTCTGGGTCTTGGGACGAGGGGCTTGTAGTTGCATTCCTGTATGAGTACAGCAAGCAAAAAATTGGGCGATGCAGCTATCTCTGCACTTACGAGTATTTACAACTACTCGTGCAACTTCAATTTCATTCCAACATTATGGAAACTGTCGTGCATTCACCCAATCCTGAAGCCTGGAAAACCGAAGGAGCAACCTGGATCATACAGGCCACTGTCCCTTTTATGCGTCCAGGCACGAATTCTAGAGAGAATGGTGATGAGTTTGATTCGCCCCCTCCTCCTAGAAGTCAGTTTCAACATGGATTCAAAGCGGGGCGATCAACTGTCACACACCTAAATGCTTTAATGAAGTTTATATCAGACGGTCTAAACAAAAAACCTAAACAGAAAAAATCCATTGTCTGCTCGATCGACATAAAGAAGGCTTTCGATTCGGTGCCAAGGAAAATACTCACACAAAAGATCTATTCCTCAAATATTGATACGAATCTAAAACTATGGCTTGGGAATTTCCTGAGCGGCCGTCGGGGAAGGGCTTGCTGTGGAAACAGATCTTCCATATCGAGACTATTACCAAATGGGGTCCCTCAGGGTTCTCCACTATCTCCACTTTTATTCAATCTTATGATGAACGACATACCACAGCCAGAAGGGGACAACGATCTGTCATTACTATATGCAGACGATATTATCGTCGCATCAAGGGATGTGAGCATAATAAAAGCAACGGATAGAATACAGGATAACCTCAACAATCTGATTTCATGGCTATATAAAAACGAACTGGAGGCAAGTCCGGAAAAATCTATTTTGACTCTGTTTACGAAAAACAGAAGGCTTGGGAAAGTCTCAATTGAAGCGAAGTTAGACGGGGAAATTATACCGCAGAGCAAAACCCAGAAGATTCTTGGAGTTACATTCGACACCTTTCCAACCCACGTCGAAAATGTAGTTATGGCGGGTGCAAGAAAGGTTAACTCCCTGAATGCCTTCCTGAAGAACGCAGGAGAATGCAAAGGCCTATATGGCCTAAACAACATATATAATCAATACTTGGAACCTACGATCGGCTATGCGTGCGGAATCTGGGGAACAAACTTAAGTGCAAACAATCAATCAAAAATCGACAAAATTCGGTTGAAAGCGGCAAACCTGCTAAATACTTTTTCCGATAAAGAGATTATCCCAAAAGCCTGGAACAACACCATAAAGTCATCTGCAATCCATCTACGAGAGGTTCGTCCTGAAAATCCCCGTCCGTACCGAAAATGCGTCAGGACAACGGCGGAACATCGGGAGAGGCTGCGCGAACTGCTGAGGGAGGCTGGGATCACCTGAATTCTTCTTTCTTTTGGCTATGACGGTGGTTTTCTGGTTCAATAAATAAAATAAGCTTGGAACATAGGCAACCGAATTTATGTGAATTCGTAGGGACATCAATTAATGTGACTTATGGTGATAAAAGGGTTGAGGCGACAAATAGAAGGCCAGAGGGAATCATCCAATTCGCGGTGTTCAAGTGTCTTCTTCGCTTAAGGTTATCCATTATCTCATCATCTGCAATTCAGGCCAGACAAAACTTCCTGGATAGATGGACTGCAATATGCTTGCTCAACTACAGGTCCATGGAGAAAAAGAAAGCAGAGACTTGGGCAGATGGTTATGTCTCTGACAGAGATGTTGACAAATTAGCCGCTATTATTGATCAAACTTTCAACAAAAATCCGGACCATGCTGATTCGGTGATAAGGTTCAAAACATTGAACATATGCCATAGGGGAAACATTTGTTACACCAGATTTATGATTCTCCAGAAACACTATAAGACCACAATGAATGCAGTTTTGGGTTGCATGGTGTATGAATCATGCTATGAAGAGATCGCCCGCTTCATTGACTACATATGGAAAGTTAGAGGAAAAGAGTCATTAATTGGTTATCAAAAACCTCTCCAGGCCGTTAGGAGCAGCGCCTTCTCAGACAATCACTTAAAACATGTGTACATATACTTGACCACTTTATGTGGGATCGTAGAGAACAAGTTCTGAAGGCTAACAGGGTGTCGTCTCCTGGGCCCGCTCCGGTGGGTCCGGCAGGAAATAAGGTTCCCCCCGAGGACGGTTGGCACACGGTGGGGAAGCCGAAACGTGTTGCTGGCCGTCCAACCCCTAATGTTTTAGGTACTGGGTGTGCGTCCGCTCAGGTGGATGCACACCCAAAGAAGACCACTGGCGCCGGGGGTAGAATTACCTTTGGTGCTGTGGCACGACTTGAGGTCCTCCCTACAAGTGGGAAGGCCTCGGTCATAAAAATTTTAGGTGTCTTGGACTCTATCCAGCCCTCAAAACTGTATAGAGTCCTGAAGAGGGAGCCCACCCAATTCCTGCTTGGGTGGGAGAAGGAGGATGACTTCTCCAACTTCAAAGGGGAGTTGGAGAAGTCAAATCCGTTCGGTCCTGGCATGCATCGCCTAGTCAGGATCGAACGTAAGGTAAGAAAGGTAAGTGTCCTCCTCCTCGGGGTTCCTCGGGACTTCGAGGATAATGACCTCCTAGATCACCTGCAGCAGGAGTACCCCAGTGCCTCTGCCATTGCACGCTTCAAGCAGGGTAATCGCCCTCTTGAAGTGGCGGAGCTAACACTGGGATCTCCTGCAGAAGCCGAGCGCCTGGTACTTCTTGGTACCAGGATCGGCTACATTAGGATCCGAGCTGCCTGGCCCCGCCCGAAAGCAACCCAATGCTTTCGGTGTCAGGGGTTCGGGCACATCTCTACGAAGTGCCCGGATAAGGCTAAGTGCCTTATCTGCGGTGGAGAGCATGGTCGCAAGACGTGCCCCTCACCATCCAAGGAGAGGCAGTGTGTCAACTGCGGTAAGTTAGGACACACTGCCAACTTCAGAGGTTGCCCCAAGTTTAAGGAGGCAACCCGAAAGGTAGGTGGGGATGTAATCCCAAAGGTAAGGCGCCCGCCTCGCGTCGCGCCCCCTGCCCCAAAACCTGACAAGCAGGCGATACTGGCCAAACCTTCCAAACCCGCTAGGGTGGCGAAGCCAGTGGAACCTGTGAGCCATGCTGCGTGTGGGTCGGTGCAGCCTTCGCCGACAAAGTTGGCAAAGCAGGCGAAAGCTTCCGAGTCCGCTTGGTTGCCTAAGCCGGCAATGCCTTCCGAGGCGGCTAACGGCGGCACCGTCCGGCACAACGTGGGGCTGAAAAGGCGTCCTCCATACGTGGAGATGCCATTGCACTCAGCCTCTGGCGAGCGTGTACCGCAGGACAGTATTAGTCCTGCGGTGCAATTATGCGTTTCCCTATTAAAATTTTGTAGGGAGATGAATTGCAGTGTAGATGAAATGCTACACTGCAACGTTGCCGAGGCCAAGAAGATCCTTGGCGAAGAACGATGCAGCGATTAGGCGCGTTGCGTGCTTTCCACTTGAGGAGAGGTGCCTGGTTCCGTGTGTTCAACGCCATGGTGTTACCCGTGTTAACCTATGGCGTGCACGCTTGGCACTTCTGCGAGGACAGGGAAAAGCACGTTGACGCGCTTAAGAAAGTAAGAAGACGAGCCATCCGGCTAGCCTATGGCTTAGGATGGCGTGATGAGCTCTCCAACGCCCAGGAATTGTCCCTCAAAGGCCTCCCTGAGGTCCTAGAGAAGATAATGACTGGGTGGCAGGTAAGACGGTAAGTCCTAACCTGTGGTTGTGTAGAGAGGCGAGCGTGTGTGCTGGACCGAAAAGGCAGGAATGCCGAAGGTCTCCTTATGTTACCTCACTAACAGCCTCTCTAATTAATTATTAAATAAAAAAATTTCCAAGTTCTGGGAGAAAAAACATTATAAGTTAAGGGAGTTAAAAACTAACTAAGTAGACCTTCGGCATCGCCGCCTTTTCAGTCTCCATCTCACACACGCCTCCCTACACACAACCACAGGTTAAGACTTACCGCCTTACCTGCCATCCAGAAATAATCTTCTCTAGGACCTCAGAGAGGCCTTTGAGAGATGATTCCTGGGCGTCGGAGAGCTCAGTCCGGAATCCTAAGCCATAGGCTAGCCTTATGGCTCGTCTTCTTACTTTTTTAAGCACGTCAACATGCTTATCCCTGTCCTCATAGAGGTACCAAGCGTGGACGCCATAGGTCAAGACGGGTAACACCATGGCGTTAAAC